>NW_026946890.1:1500000-1632242 GCF_910591565.1 Cydia splendana
TGGATGCACCATCCCAGCCGACAGCGGGTTCCATATGGAGCATTTTTGCCACCATGAATGATCTCGAGCGGTGCCATTAAATAATAATTATCTTCACCTATAAGCAAGCGAGGCACTACACGTTTTTTACAAACAACATTTTTTTATTTTAGATAACTTGTTGCATGAAATTTGATTAATGGCGGATAAATTTTGCGGTGGTAATTTTAACTTAGAACTCTTACGTAAACTTATATCGTAAAAGGTATTGTCCTGTCCAGATATTTTGGCGCGAACTATGGGCGCGTCAGATTGATACACTTCAAGGCCGAACGCGTCTACGAATCTTACGGCACTCGGACGCTCACTTTGTAGACCAAGTTCATCGGCTAGATCAGAGTCCAACACGGAAACGGCAGCACAATCGTCAAGTAACGCATAAGTCTGTATTTCACCACGGGGTCCATACAATTTCACTGGAACTACTTTTAATAACACGTTCTCATTCGAGTCGTCCGTCACATCGTTAGGCGTCGCGACGTGAGCGATCGTAGCATCGGCAGCATCACTGGCAGCGCGGCGCGGTTGAGCAAGCGGCGGGTCCGGCGGGAGCGGCGTGCTCGGTTGCTCGTTACTCACGGGAGTCGCGGGGTCCGATGATAATGTACTCGTAGAAGATGTAGCTTGTTTCCAATGAAGTAAGCGGTGATGTTTTAGTCCGCATTCCTCTGTGTCACAGTCAGGTGCATCACAGGTGTTTATATCGTGGCGTGCGGTTAAACATTTAAAACACAATCTTTGTGTTTTAACAAATTTCCATTTATCTCTGCGCATCGCACGTTTAAATACGCGACAGTCTGGTAGTGAATGTACGCCTTTCTTACAAAATGAGCACGAAATATGATTAGTTCGTGTACTAGTAGCAAGTACGTGGTGCGTATTATAACGACTTTTGTCTTCGTTTTTGTCGCGTTTAAAATGGGGCTCGGTCGGCGCTGGCTTTTTGACTTCTCGCGGCTGCACAGCTCCGGTGACCAGGGTCATGTTGGCTTCTTTCTTCAGAAATTGCGCCAGCAATTCTAGTTTGGATTCTCCTGCTAGGATCTTTTCGTAAGCATATTCAGTCCACTTTCCCAAAAGTGTGCTCGGTAATTTGCTTGTGATAGCGGACGCGAGCTCGGGATTGCGTAAATGATCACTTTGTTTTAATGCACGTATAGTTGCAACGCAGTTGTTTACTTTTGTAGCAAAGTTAACTAAATCTTGCTGATAATGCGTAGGTAATGGGTGCAACTTACGTAATTGTGCAGTTATGTTGCAAATAATGGTCTCTGCTCGTCCATATTTAAGTTCGAGAGCATCCATGATATCCTTGGACGAGGTATTGCCAATCAGTAGGTCGGTGACAGCTTCTTTGGCTTCGCCTCGCAGTGCTCGTCGAAGTCTGGACAGAGTTTCGTATTCTGAGTATTTGCACGACGCTAATGATTCATCGTAGGCATTTTTAAAATGCAGCCATTCTAGACTGTCTCCGCTAAATATAGGTAGGTCGCGCGGAGTGGCCAAACGGCTGAGTAGACGTTCCTCGCGATGCGACGATGATTGGCCCATCATGTCCTTTAGGGCGTTCGCCAACTCCATGATGCTGCTAGCGGTGTCCACATGCTGTGCTGGTGCTGCACGATCGGAAACTTGCGCGACCGGCTCGGGGGGCACAGGTGGGCGGTACTCGTTAGCATGATGTTGCTGGGTCAACCAGTCCGACACTAGATCTTGATTCACTTCACTTAAACTAGCAACGTCTGACTTTTCTTCATCCTCGGCCTCGGCGGCGGCAAGGTCAGCTTCCAGGCGTTTATCGATCAACTCCATCTGGATTCGAGCCTTTTCCTCGGCTGCTTGCAACTCCAGCTGTTTACGCCTTGCTATGGAGGATGCTGTAGATCTTCTACTGCTTGCAACCGAAGGTGCTGCGGTCTTAACTTCTTTTTTGGAGTTGGAAGTACCTGGTAACACGTCGGCTGTAGGCGGCGGTTCCGAGTTCGCCTTCGCTTCGGCCATTTCCTTTTGCCGTCGAGTTATTACCATCTTCGGAGGCGTAGTAAACATTAATTGGCACTGTTCACATGAGATCCGGTTTGAAGACCAGCTTATTGTAGGATACGCAGGTGGAAGATGGATAAAAACTAGGATTTTGAAGTGAAAATATAAGAGAGTGCTCGCGTGTCGCGTGGTGAGCAGATAGGTAACGGTAAATTCGCAATATGTTTTTGGTTAAGTATACACGCCAGCGCCCTCTGTGACTTTATTTTAAATATTCACAATTAAGTGTGTTAGGCTCAATAGATGGAGTTAGTATGCACGAAATAAACCTTATTAATTAAAATTACGACTAATACAATGATATAATGAGTAGCTAGGGATTTTTGAAACTTTAGTTTACATTGTAAAGAAATCTTTGGCTTTCTTAATACTAGAAATCAATTTACATATTTTAAATGAGCATGATTATACCTAAACTTAAATTAAACATGAAATAAGGATCTGTCGCCTACACAACTCGTTTATTAGAGATCGTGTAGACGTACCGCTTTTCATAAACAAACATTCGAGCCATTTGCTATACGCATCTATAACTATTAAGTATACCCGCTGCTCAAACGACATGTAGTCGATATGTATCCTATGCCAAGCGGCCGAAGGGCGAGGCCAAGGCGCGGGCGCGGCGCGAGGAGGGGATGGTCGCGCAGCCACACAAACTGCACATGATCCTATCCATTGTTCGATATCGGAATCAATTTTTGGCCACCACAATTTACTACGCGCGATACTCTTTGTTTTTACTATACCTAAATGACCAGAATGCAAGTCCTGTAATATCTGATTACGATACGGCGTTGGAATAACTACCCGATGGCCACGGAACAAGCAACCGTTATCTACTTCCAAGTCAGCTTTGCAATTAAAAAAAGGCATAACTGAACTGCAAGTGATTTTTCGTGGCCATCCGTGGCTCATATACTTAATCACAGTTTGCAACACTGGATCAGCTTCGGTAGCATTCCTTAAGTCATCAAATGTTACTGGTGCCACATTTGCGTCTAAAAATTTTAGAAAAGATATTTCTCCCTCTTCCTCTTCATCATCACATTCCGGCAGCGGCGCGCGAGAGAAATAATCCGCTACTATATTTTTCGAGCCACTTATGTATTGTAGGTACGTCGTAATTATAGGCCGACAGTATAATCGCGTAACGCTGAAGTCGAGACGCCGCCATTACGGATATCCCAACCTTTTTACCAAAAATTGATAATAAAGGTCGATGGTCCGTTTTTAAAATAAATGGCTCCTGTCTACCATATAAATACTGGTGGAAGCGCTTTACTCCAAATATTAAGGCAGTAGCTTCCTTCTGAATTTGGCTGTAATTTCGCTCACTAGCCGTTAACGATCGCGAGGCAAAAGCAAGTGGACGTTCCGCTCCCGTTTGGGGATCACGCTGACTCAGCACGGCGCCAAGACCAGGCCCAGCATCTACCGATAACACTAGCTGTGCCGCGGGGTCAAAATGACCCAGTACCCGATCAGAACACAATTCTTTTTTTACGCTTTCAAAAGCCTCTTGCTGTCGGGAACCCCACTCCCATTTAGCCCCGTTGCGCAATAATTCGTGGAGAGGGCTCAACATGCCTGACGCGTTAGGTACGAAACCGCGGTAATAATTGACCATACCTAAAAATCGCTGGACGTCTAAAATATTTGCCGGTTTAGGGGCATTTAAAATAGCCTCGGTTTTCTTGGGGCATGCACGTAGACCATTTTTATCTATTACAAAACCGAGATATGTTACACTATTTTTAAAAAAGTCACATTTACTTTTTTGCAATCGTAACCCCGAGTCATAAAAACCTTTTTAAAACCTCCCGTAATCGCGATAAATGTAATTCATCAGTAGGTCCTGTTACGCATACGTCATCGAGCCAACAGCTGACTCCTTCTATACCTACTAGGAGTGTCTCCATTGTGCGCTGGAAAATAGCCGGCGCGTTAGCTAGTCCATATACGAGCCTCGTATACTTATATAACCCTTTTGATGTATTTATAGTAGTGAGCTCTTGTGAGTCGTCTGATAAAACGAATTGATTATATGCGTTACTAAGGTCGAGTTTCGTATAACGATTACCGCCACCGAGCCGCGCAAACACCTCTTCGATGCGGGGCATAGGGTACCTATCTATTATCATATCTTTATTGAGCGTTACGGAAAAATCACCCGCTATCTTAATTTTACCGTTGTCCTTCAAAACGGGCACTATAGGTGTCGCATATTTAGAAAAATTTACGGGTACCAATATACCTAAACCAACAAGCCTATCAATTTCTTCCTCTACCCTATTTTTAATAGCAAAAGGAACTGTACGAGGTTTAAAGAATTTAGGTGTAACATTATCTTTTAATTTTAATTCTACTTGAAATTTGTTAAATTTTCCTAAGTCTTCATTAAAAAGGCTCGAATATTCGCTCAGCAACCGCGGTAGCTCACTTCGAAACGATTCCGAACTAACAAAATTAATTTTTTGTTCATCAATAGCAAAATACATGTTAAACTTGGTCATAAAGTCACGGCCCAATAGACCTAACCGACTACCATCCTCCATTACATAAATATCGATGTCATGTGTTTTTTTTAAATATGTTATTTTTGTAGTGAAATAGCCTAATGGCGCGACTTGATGACCATTGTAGAAACACATTCTCATATCGCATTTTTTTAATTTACAGTCCGAAAAGGTTTTATAATATAATTTATCACTTATCACACTCGGCCCTGAACCACAATCAAGTTCCATTGTTAAGTTTTTACCGTTAAGGTCCACTTCCAATAATATTGGTGCATTATTAACGTACCTTAAATTAAATAGCTCGCACTCCTTGCAACCTTCAGCACTCTGAGAGACCTCAGCTGATCCATCAAGGTCAGCTTGAATGCAGTTAACACGACACTGTTTCGCCTTCTCAGCGCTGCACACCTTTTTTAAGTGCCCTTTTTGTCCACACACCTGGCAGCGGTAGTTCTTGTATTTACATTTACTTGCGTCGTGGCTCTTAAGCCCGCACACGGAGCAGCGTCGAGAGTCGGAGGACCCCCCGGTACCAGGGCGACTAGTACCAACCCGGTACATCGGCTCCTGCTTCACTTGCACGACGGCAGCAGGAACAGACGTAGTACGTGCGCTTCTAGCATACGCAGCCTTCTGGGCCACTTCCACGGCCTTCGCGAACGTCAACGTGGCAGCATCCTGCTCGAACAGCCGGTCGCGCTCTGGGCCTACGCTCAGCCCCAGCACGAATCTGTCCCTAAGCAGCTCATCCAAGGGGGCTCCAAACTCGCAGCGTACAGCAAGTTCACTTATTCGAGCCGCCCATTGTTCGATGTTTTCTGCAACGTCACGCGTCGCCTCGTAAAATTTCGCCCGTTCGACGAAAATACAACGTTTTGGCGCTAATTGTTTATCTAACGCAGCTACTAGCTCCTCGAACTTAGAATCCTCGACCTTCTTCGGATGCACTAAGTTCCTTACCAGTCGGTATGTCTCGTCACTTAAATGAGTTAAAAGCAAAGCACACTTATTGTCCTCGGTCACCTTATTTAACTTAACATATTGCACTAATCTGCTTTTAAAAATCTCCCATTCCTGGGAATTGTGGTCAAACGCGGTTAAACTTCCGAGGATATTTGACATGATTTAAAAACAGATTAAATTATAATCACACACACGCGGTAAACGTCCGTTCGTCGCCAGTGAGAAGTACTTGGGGTGCGAAATGACCAACAACCGGTATGTAACGAAGCTAGTTTATTACTGACTGGTGGGGGCGGCGCGGGCGCATACACCTCACTTACATACAAACACATAAACACTCGGGTGAATACCGTCTAGAATGTGGAGTAAGGCAGGGCGGGCTGTCCTCCCCTAGGTTGTTTAACCTATATGTGAACCAGCTTATGGATGAGCTCAACAATGTGCTCAACTATGTCGGATGCTCCGTGGATGGCAAATCCATAAATAACATCAGTTATGCTGATGATATGGTGTTGTTGAGCCCATCCATGAGTGCACTTCAAGAGTTGCTGGATATCTGTGAGAGGTACTCGGTGAGACATGGGCTAAGGTACAATGGAAAAAAGAGTGAGGTACTTGTTTTCAAAGCAGGAAGAAAATTCTATAAAACAGTACCTCCTGTGACCTTGGGCGGGGAACCACTCAGGGTCACTAAAAAGTTCAAATACCTTGGTCACTGGGTCACCGAGGACCTAAAAGATGACCTCGACATAGAGAGGGAGCGTAGAGCGTTGGCCGTTTGCGGAAATATGCTGGCGCGCAGGTTTGCCAGGTGTAACAAAGACGTGAAAAGGACGCTTTTCAAAGCTTTTTGCCAATCTTTTTACACCTGCAGCCTGTGGGCCGGCTATACTCAGCGAGCGTACAATGCTCTACGAATACAATATAACAACGTTTTCAGGATGCTAATGGGGCTGCCACGTCACTGTAGTGCGTCCGGAATGTTCGCGGAGGCGCACACAGATGACTTTTATGCAATTATACGCAACAGATCGGCGTCACTTATGCAGAGACTGTGTGGCAGTACCAATGGCATCCTGAAAACGTTGGCAGGTAAGATGGATGCACCACTGCTCATGCACTGGAATGGACTGCATGTGGCAGCCACAGATGCTGAGAAGTGGTGCATTTAGGTTGCCTAGTTATATTTATTTTTTAGTATGTAGATAGGTTTATTATTAATATTTTGTAATTAATGTAACTAACCTTAATTAATTTTAAGATTTGTTGTACCTACTAACAATATTATGGATCTCTGGATTTGAAATAAATAATTGAATTGAATTGAATTGAATTGAATTGAATTAAACAAACAAAAACATAGACAAACGCTGTTTTGGATATCCGACTCGTCATGATGAGCAGTTGGAAGAGCAGTACCCAAGATAGAGCTGATGCTGAACCTTGGCTGTACCTAGTAGAACTCAGGTTTGATGCAACATAGACACACGCTGTTTTGGACATCCGACTCGTCATGATGAGCACTTGGGAGATCAGTACCCAAGATAGAGCTGATGCTGAATCCTGGCAGTACCTAGTGGAACTCAGGTTTGTTGCAACATAGGCACTGTAACGTAGACATTTTCTTAAATTTTAAATTAATATTTTTGGGTTGAATTCCTTTTCTTATTTCGATGATTTTAACAATATCCCAAACTAACTCGATTGGTTGCACTTATTTGCATAATCTGTTGCATTCAGATGCACCTCTTTATGCTTATCTGTTGTCGGGGTTGTCATACGAGTAAAAATAATTAAAACTTGAGATATTTAGGTTGTCACTCCAGGAAAACTTTGTATGATTTAGATATGTTTTTTTAGGTAAGAGAGAATTTAGAGGTTAAATAAAACATAGAAATTACAGACTCCAAAAAGGGGGCTCTGAAATGAAACTTTATTAGATTTATTGATAAAATATATTTCTTAGGCTCAGGAGTGAATTGTTAAATAAATCAGTCAGAATTTTCGTAGGATTTGTGTCTTCAAGGGATTGGCACCCTACTTTTGTTTTGGCCTTTTGTACTCAACATATGAGGAGGTCATTTTGAGATGACATGCACATTTCATGTGTGGACCCCTCCGGGGACGCACGCTCGCATGAGTACTATTTGTGGTGAGACCACACATTCGCCATGTTGGTCGAAATGCTGGAAGCAGCTCGAGTCCTTCGGTGTGCTCCACTGAGTAAGTACAAATGGAATTTAGGTGTGATCAACTCCACAATGGCGCGAAACGTTGTGGGTTCGTCCTTAACCAGGTTTTTGGTTCTTTACAGAGTTGACTCCTGCTCGAGGGTTGGGAGTGCTCCGCCAGAAGTCCTAACAGCTTCCAGTGCGGTGAGCTAAATTTCAAATTGTTTCATATTTTCTTTAGCGGCCATTAAGGCGTCGGCTAATGTATCCATTTCTCGGTTTACAGGAGCCGGGAGCTTGTGAACTTTCTTTTGAAGAGCTTGTGAACTTTTTTTGAAGAGCTTGTGAATTTTTTGGAAGAGCTTTCGATTTCTTTTGGAATTCATTTGAAGATGTTTAGAAGTTGTAATATGAGGCTGTGGGATCTGTACCACGCCATCTGCAGCGGCCGGCTCCAACCAGGTTAGCGGCCAGCTTCCCGGGGAAAGGCGAGTTCGCTCCCCGCTGCTGCAGTTCCAGCAGCAGTTTTTGAGGTCGGTCTGTTGCATAACTTTTGAGTGGCATTCGCCACCAACTATAAATTTAAAATGGTTAATTATGATTTAATTTTATTCAGTTTGAAGTTTTGAAAGTTCTGGTGCATAAAACTTAGGTATTTCGAAATTTAGTTTTTAGTTTTTAATTAATGGGTGTAAACCCTTATAACTAGAACCTGTGAAGCGACCCAGCTTTACCACTGAGCATTTAACAGTAAATGATTATATTAATAAAGTTTGTTAGATATAAATTTGTTTAATTGTTTCTCCTCCTAGCTTTCCTGCAGCAAGGTTTCCGTTTAGTCTATTTAATTTAATTTTGATTTAATTTTATTTTGTTAACATGGCTGTTTCCATTTTCCACAAGCCGGAGCTTTTCATTTATTATTTTACCCCCTTTCAAAACAGCCGTGTTACAATATTGTAACACGGCTGTTTTGAAAGGGGGTAAAATAATAAATGAAAAGCTCCGGCTTGTGGAAAATGGAAACAGCCATGTTAACAAAATAAAATTAAATCAAAATTAAATTAAATAGACTAAACGGAAACCTTGCTGCAGGAAAGCTAGGAGGAGAAACAATTAAACAAATTTATATCTAACAAACTTTATTAATATAATCATTTACTGTTAAATGCTCAGTGGTAAAGCTGGGTCGCTTCACAGGTTCTAGTTATAAGGGTTTACACCCATTAATTAAAAACTAAAAACTAAATTTCGAAATACCTAAGTTTTATGCACCAGAACTTTCAAAACTTCAAACTGAATAAAATTAAATCATAATTAACCATTTTAAATTTATAGTTGGTGGCGAATGCCACTCAAAAGTTATGCAACAGACCGACCTCAAAAACTGCTGCTGGAACTGCAGCAGCGGGGAGCGAACTCGCCTTTCCCCGGGAAGCTGGCCGCTAACCTGGTTGGAGCCGGCCGCTGCAGATGGCGTGGTACAGATCCCACAGCCTCATATTACAACTTCTAAACATCTTCAAATGAATTCCAAAAGAAATCGAAAGCTCTTCCAAAAAATTCACAAGCTCTTCAAAAAAAGTTCACAAGCTCTTCAAAAGAAAGTTCACAAGCTCCCGGCTCCTGTAAACCGAGAAATGGATACATTAGCCGACGCCTTAATGGCCGCTAAAGAAAATATGAAACAATTTGAAATTTAGCTCACCGCACTGGAAGCTGTTAGGACTTCTGGCGGAGCACTCCCAACCCTCGAGCAGGAGTCAACTCTGTAAAGAACCAAAAACCTGGTTAAGGACGAACCCACAACGTTTCGCGCCATTGTGGAGTTGATCACACCTAAATTCCATTTGTACTTACTCAGTGGAGCACACCGAAGGACTCGAGCTGCTTCCAGCATTTCGACCAACATGGCGAATGTGTGGTCTCACCACAAATAGTACTCATGCGAGCGTGCGTCCCCGGAGGGGTCCACACATGAAATGTGCATGTCATCTCAAAATGACCTCCTCATATGTTGAGTACAAAAGGCCAAAACAAAAGTAGGGTGCCAATCCCTTGAAGACACAAATCCTACGAAAATTCTGACTGATTTATTTAACAATTCACTCCTGAGCCTAAGAAATATATTTTATCAATAAATCTAATAAAGTTTCATTTCAGAGCCCCCTTTTTGGAGTCTGTAATTTCTATGTTTTATTTAACCTCTAAATTCTCTCTTACCTAAAAAAACATATCTAAATCATACAAAGTTTTCCTGGAGTGACAACCTAAATATCTCAAGTTTTAATTATTTTTACTCGTATGACAACCCCGACAACAGATAAGCATAAAGAGGTGCATCTGAATGCAACAGATTATGCAAATAAGTGCAACCAATCGAGTTAGTTTGGGATATTGTTAAAATCATCGAAATAAGAAAAGGAATTCAACCCAAAAATATTAATTTAAAATTTAAGAAAATGTCTACGTTACAATACCCCCCTCCCCGATTTTAAGATGGCGCCCAAGGATTTTCATGTTTCTAAATAATTACTTGCTGGAGGAAAAGCCTAGACTTATTTTTATGCACCAGATAATCATTTTGTTTAACTCACCTTTTGTAGAGTATTTTGTTACATTGCAAAGATGTTTTAGGTATTGCATACCATAATTTGGGCATTTGCCTACATTTCTATTGAATTTTGTGCACAATTACATGTAATTTTTCTGAAAACGATTGAATTTTGTATGACACATTTTGAGGTTATAAAAATTTGCTGACTTGACAGATGTCAAAGCACATGTTGCATTTTTAGTCAATTTGGATAATATTTTGAAGTTTTGACACTAGTATTTCGTTTGGTTTCACATTTAACATTTTAATTTCAATTAAAAATAAAAATGTTGTATTTTATAACATAAAAAAAGAGAACACAATTTTGCCACTTGGGATCACATGTAATATTTGTATTTAGTTTAGAATTTCATATTTTAAGAGAAAGATTTGTGAATTGTAATAGAAACTTGTCACTTTATTATTTTTATATGTTTGCTGGAACTGCACTCTTTTTCAATAGTTTGTATATAAATTTTGTAACTTTTTACACAGAGATTTGTTTTGTATGGTTAAGCCTAAAGGCATAGTAATTTCACCACATACCAAGTATTGTTAAGGAAAACAATAGTTAACACAATTAACATAATTTCATTTCATTTTATTACACAGCACATTTGTTGTAAACATGAAGCACCAGAAATTTCAATGCAGTAGCATATTTAGTATATTAAAGTTGAAACGCAACACTCAATTTCACAGCTTATTGATAATGATTTGTTTAGGAAGGTCAATGCCAATCAGGAGGTTATCCTAGGTCCAAGCAGCTGTGGAAGCGGTGTCGGCATTTTGTTTTTCAGAGCTCTCCGCATAGCCGCAGGGGAACCAGTTTATTATAGAAGTATGGTCTGGCAGTAGTGTCCGGCAAGCTTCTTGTGGTGTTTCATAGTGATTTAAACTTCTGAAAGATTGAAGATATTTTTCTTTGGCGTGCTAGCGCATTCAGTTCCAGAACAATTGACATCATTTAATTTTCAAAATTAGCAATTCCTGTGATCTGGCTGTCCAGTTGTAGAAGTGGCTGGATGTTTTTTGTTTTTGTAGTGGTAATATATCCAAAGTCAGCACGGTTTTGATGTAATCTGTAACAATTTCACTTAAATTTTGAGGTATGAAATACATTTTTGGTTAGTTTATTTCATTTGGCTTTGCAATGACATTTAGCGTTTATTTTGAAGGGAGAGGGATAATCGTGTGAAATAAGATGACTCCTGATCTCATAATTTAGTGTTTTACCTGTATTTTTGGTAGTTTTCGATTAACTCTGAGTCGAGTTCTGAGTCGCTGAAATCGACATTTATTTAGCGGTTTCGAGTTTTTAAATGGTACTCCACACAACTTACGACTTGTGTTTCATATTAAATGGTAATTTTCCAAATTAGAATGGTATTTACAACCAAAGTTTTACTTTTGTGATTTAGTTTAATGTGCAAAGTAATTTTTTTAAAGCATAAAATTGTTTTTTTAAACACAAGAGACGTCACTAGGGTGCGTTCGGAAACGCGTAATTTTTAGTAATGTTTTCTTTATTTCGTTACGAGTTCGGCGTTTAAAAAAACACTCGTTTTTTTTTTAAATGTGATTTTGAAATTTGTTTGAATATTGATATTTATTTAGTTAAATACAATATAGTTATTTTGGTTTAGAACGTTACGAGATTTGGTTTTAGTCAGGTTTTAGTACTCAAATTTAATGAGATAAATTAATTTGAAGTAGTTTTTTTTAATTCGGCCAAGATTTTAGTTTAAAATTTCGTTTTGAGATTTGGCGGGAATTTCGAATAAGGCTCGTGGCATGTTTTGGGATTTTGACACAAGTTTTTGGTAGGTTTTCAATGAGGTGGTATTTTCCAAGGCCTCGCCTACACAATAACGTTTAGTTTCACGGTCGTTTCGTTTGGAGTGTTGGGTATTATGGTAAAATATCCAATCACGACTTTATGCACGGTACGTGGTGAACAGCACTGACTGTATTCACTACTAATTTTGTTTGGGGATGGAAGAACGGGATTTGAAATGAGTGAAGTATGGTAGGGGCGACAGATGAGATATGAAAGGTATGGTAAAGTGTGTGAAGTATATTTGGGGCGAAACAACTTGCTCACTTTTTAAGGTCAGAGCGAGTCCTTAACATGGCAAATTTGGATTTCGGTAGTAGGTTTCGAGTGCTTACCACACTCGAGCACGGTTTTGTGCAATTTTGCGTATTTGTGGCTACGCTTTTGGTCGGTATGGGGTTCATACCCAGCAGTTACCATTTTTGAGGGGCTGTTTTAAATTGGGTTCTTGCGTTTTTGGACATATCGACCGCGGTACCCCTTTTGGTTTGGTACCTCTTTTTATCGTGTTGACGATCTAATGTGCCATTTTTGAAGGCGTTGGAACGGCACACGGTGTCTCCGCCACCTTTTTACGCCTGCTACCGCAATGCAAGTCAGCCAAATGGTTGAAGTTTTTTAGATTTAGTGTGGTTTTAGAGTTTTGGGGAGTTATCCTTGGACACACGACCCCTCGTCTTGTACCAGTCGTCGTGCCGCCAAGGACGACAAACCACTCAACTGCCTATGTACCTACCTCGTTTTGTTTAGGTATACTATACATATTTTTTTGGTTTGCTTTTTGATTCCGGAGAGTTGGGTGGGGACAGGTGTACCTTACCAACTCAAAGGGCCGTTTTGGATTTTTAGGGTTGTTTGATGATTGTTGTCTACCTGAAGGGTTGGGACAAACCTTAGTGTCCTCAACCGGTAGGGTTGCAACGAAGGTTTTAGTTGAAGGCTTATAGTTAGTGGACTATAGGTCTCATTTCGCCCGGTCTAGCTGAGTTTTTGAGGAATGCTGAACATCGGTCCTGGCGGTTGGTTTTGGCTTTCTCAGCACAACAAGCTTTTATCGCGTTGTACTGGGAAGGCCAACGGTTTACGGGTTGGAAGGATAGACGGAGGTTTTTTTCTATGTGCAGCGCAGTTGGCCGCATAGTTTTTTTCACCTTCCGTGGTGTTGACGTGGGTTCGAGATGTTGTTTAGATTTTTTTGTTCGGTCAGAACAGCAGTTTGTTTAGATTGATTAACGTTTGTATGATTTCACTTTTAGATTTTGGGTAGTTTGTTTGAGCATTTTTGGTAAGTTTGAATCTCGAAGTTGCGTCAGACCTTTTGTTGAGATTCTAGGTTTTCTAGATCAGTTTTTTGAGTAGATTAGTTTTCTGGCCCTCTTTTTTTTGTTAGTGGTGCAAGTCGCTGAGGACAGCGAGCGGTTCACCTACGTTGAACCTTAAAATCGGGGAGGGGGGTATTGTAACGTAGACATTTTCTTAAATTTTAAATTAATATTTTTGGGTTGAATTCCTTTTCTTATTTCGATGATTTTAACAATATCCCAAACTAACTCGATTGGTTGCACTTATTTGCATAATCTGTTGCATTCAGATGCACCTCTTTATGCTTATCTGTTGTCGGGGTTGTCATACGAGTAAAAATAATTAAAACTTGAGATATTTAGGTTGTCACTCCAGGAAAACTTTGTATGATTTAGATATGTTTTTTTAGGTAAGAGAGAATTTAGAGGTTAAATAAAACATAGAAATTACAGACTCCAAAAAGGGGGCTCTGAAATGAAACTTTATTAGATTTATTGATAAAATATATTTCTTAGGCTCAGGAGTGAATTGTTAAATAAATCAGTCAGAATTTTCGTAGGATTTGTGTCTTCAAGGGATTGGCACCCTACTTTTGTTTTGGCCTTTTGTACTCAACATATGAGGAGGTCATTTTGAGATGACATGCACATTTCATGTGTGGACCCCTCCGGGGACGCACGCTCGCATGAGTACTATTTGTGGTGAGACCACACATTCGCCATGTTGGTCGAAATGCTGGAAGCAGCTCGAGTCCTTCGGTGTGCTCCACTGAGTAAGTACAAATGGAATTTAGGTGTGATCAACTCCACAATGGCGCGAAACGTTGTGGGTTCGTCCTTAACCAGGTTTTTGGTTCTTTACAGAGTTGACTCCTGCTCGAGGGTTGGGAGTGCTCCGCCAGAAGTCCTAACAGCTTCCAGTGCGGTGAGCTAAATTTCAAATTGTTTCATATTTTCTTTAGCGGCCATTAAGGCGTCGGCTAATGTATCCATTTCTCGGTTTACAGGAGCCGGGAGCTTGTGAACTTTCTTTTGAAGAGCTTGTGAACTTTTTTTGAAGAGCTTGTGAATTTTTTGGAAGAGCTTTCGATTTCTTTTGGAATTCATTTGAAGATGTTTAGAAGTTGTAATATGAGGCTGTGGGATCTGTACCACGCCATCTGCAGCGGCCGGCTCCAACCAGGTTAGCGGCCAGCTTCCCGGGGAAAGGCGAGTTCGCTCCCCGCTGCTGCAGTTCCAGCAGCAGTTTTTGAGGTCGGTCTGTTGCATAACTTTTGAGTGGCATTCGCCACCAACTATAAATTTAAAATGGTTAATTATGATTTAATTTTATTCAGTTTGAAGTTTTGAAAGTTCTGGTGCATAAAACTTAGGTATTTCGAAATTTAGTTTTTAGTTTTTAATTAATGGGTGTAAACCCTTATAACTAGAACCTGTGAAGCGACCCAGCTTTACCACTGAGCATTTAACAGTAAATGATTATATTAATAAAGTTTGTTAGATATAAATTTGTTTAATTGTTTCTCCTCCTAGCTTTCCTGCAGCAAGGTTTCCGTTTAGTCTATTTAATTTAATTTTGATTTAATTTTATTTTGTTAACATGGCTGTTTCCATTTTCCACAAGCCGGAGCTTTTCATTTATTATTTTACCCCCTTTCAAAACAGCCGTGTTACAGCACACGCTGTTTTGGTCATCCGACTCGTCTTGATGAGCACTTAGGAGAGTAGTACCCAAGATAAAGCTGATGCTGAACCCTGGCTGTACCTAGTGGAGCTCGGGTTTTATACAACATAGGCACACGCTGTTTTGGTCATGCAACTCGTCTTGATGAATACTTAGGAAAGTATTACTCAAGAAAGAGCTGATGCTGAATCCTGGCTGTACCTAGTGGAACTCAGGTTTGGTGCAACACAGGCACACGCTGTTTTAGTCACTCGACACGTTTTGATGAGCAATTGGAAGAGCAGTACCCAAGATAGAGCTGATGCTGAACCTTGGCTGTACCTAGTGGAACTCAGGTTTGATGCAACATAGACAAACGCTGTTTTGGATATCCGACTCGTCATGATGAGCACTTGGAAGAGCAGTACCCAAGATAGAGCTGATGCTGAACCCTGGCAGTACCTGGTGGAACTCAGGTTTGTTGCAACATAGGCACACGCTGTTTTGGTCATCCGACTCGTCTTTATGAGCACTTAGGAGATTAGTACCCAAGATAGAGCTGATGCTGAACCCTGGCTGTACCGGCTGCGTGTGCGTGTGCGTGTGCGTGTGCGTGTGCGTGTGCGTGTGCGTGTGCGTGTGCGTGTGCGTGTGCGTGTGCGTGTGCGTGTGCGTGTGCGTGTGCGTGTGCGTGTGCGTGTGCGTGTGCGTGTGCGTGTGCGTGTGCGTGTGCGTGTGCGTGTGCGTGTGCGTGTGCGTGTGCGTGTGCGTGTGCGTGTGCGTGTGCGTGTGCGTGTGCGTGTGCGTGTGCGTGTGCGTGTGCGTGTGCGTGTGCGTGTGCGTGTGCGTGTGCGTGTGCGTGTGCGTGTGCGTGTGCGTGTGCGTGTGCGTGTGCGTGTGCGTGTGCGTGTGCGTGTGCGTGTGTGTGTGTGTGTGTGTGTGTGTGTTTATGTGCGGAGCAGCGTGATTACCGTCAGTAATGCCGTCAGCAATGCCAAAACTGTCCATGTCACGCTTACATGAGTCCTTAAACCGTAGAGTTGGGCGCCCTACAGGTCTTTTTACGTCCGCTATCTGACCCAGCATTACTTGGCGTGGTAGTCTCCCAGGGTCCATGCGATGTATGTGACCGAGCCAACGAAGTCTTCTCTGCTTTAACATAGCAGTTAAGCTGCAGCAACGCGTTCTTGAGAGTACTAACTCGTTGCTAATTTTATCTTGCCAAGTAACTCCAAGTATAGTCCTCAGGCAGCGCATGTGGAAAGCGTTCAGCTTCCGTTCTTGTTTCGCGTATGTAGTCCATGTTTCTGATGCGTACAGCAATACACTTAGGACGCAGGTCTGGTATACAAGGACTTTGGTGTATGTAGTGAGCATACGGTTTCTCCATACGCGCGCGAAAAGCTTCCCAAAAACAGTTGATGCTCTGCCTATCCGAGTGTCTATCTCCTTGTCGTTAGATAGTGACTGGGTGGTGGTAGAGCCAAGATAGCAGAAATGGTCCACGACATCGAGCACAGCACCGTCGAGCATGATGTTCGGAGATTGGTTTACGCCTTGCACCATGATGACAGTCTTCCTGGTGTTTACGCTCACAGAGAACAGTCGACAGGCGCGACCAAATCGCGTCACCAACTCCTGAAGTTCGTTTTGAGAGTTTGCAACTAGTGCAGCATCATCCGCATATAGAAGTTCTCTAGCAGTTACGTCTAGACGCTTGTTTTTTGACCTTAGAAGACTAATATTGTACAGTTTTCCATCCTTTCTAGTATGCAGGTATACTCCGACATCGCACTCTTCAAAAGCAGTCAGAAGCAGAGCCGAGAAGAAGATATTAAAGAGGGTAGGGGCTAGCACACAGCCTTGTCTGACTCCACGGTTTACGCAGAAAGGCGCCGACTTCTCACCATCAAATATAACTGAGGCATTCATGCCATCATGGAAGGACCTGATAAGTGACAAAAGTTTGGGAGGACATCCAATTCCGCACAATACTTCATATAGACCTTCCCTACTCGCGGTATCGAATGCCTTGTTGAGATCTATAATCTAAAGGCCATATACAGCGGTACACGGTGTTCGCGAGATTTTTCCTGTAGTTGCCGAAGAGTAAATATCATGTCATTGGTCGAACGGCCAGCTCTGAACCCACACTGCGACTCAGGGTATATCTGAAAGGCTAAAGTGTTCAGTCTTCTCAGAACAACTTTTGCAAATGCCTTTCCTGCAATGCTTAGCAAGGATATGCCCCTGTAGTTATTACAGTCTCCTCTATCTCCTTTGCCTTTATATAGGGTAATGACATCGGCGTCTCTCATGTCCTGAGGAATAGTTTCCTCATCCCAACAGCGCTGTAAGAGAGTGTACAGGGGAGAAGAAACGCAACCGATTTTCACTAGCTCAGCAGGTACGTTATCAAGACCTGTACTTTTACCTAGTTTCAGACTCTGGAGAGCCTCGAGGAATTCTTCGCCTGTGGGGGGGTCGTCAAGCTCAGTCACTACGGATCGAGAGCTCAATTAGCGCTTATGAAATTGTATACGTGTGGATGATATTGGCAATTTGATTTTGTCGTCTGGACACGCTTTTAATGGACAAAGTAAAAGCTGTAACAGACAGGCGTACCGGACAGCAACCGGGGTCCGGTTAGTATATTTCTTTCTTGCTCTCACTTATAGCTGCGTTCTTAACGGACTTATTACGTACCCACTCGATCGAGGTCGCCGGAAAACGCTGGATGCGGGTCGCTTCCAACCGGTACGTGTGGAGGTCCATGGGGGAGGCCTATGTTCAGCAGTGGACGTCTTATGGCTGAGATGATGATGATGATGATGATGATGACTCGATCGAACATGAAACAAGCCTCGGATTGGATCAAAGTCGCGGTCCGGTACGTTTAGGTAGAAAAACTCCGCGAGCCCTTACAAAGCTCTGCTTTTTGCTAGTTTTATTTTGACATGTCTTACTTAACTTGTAATTGGAACTTAATATGAGTTCAATACAATTTTTAGGTGATTTGATGATTTCCACAACTCTAGGTTGATCAAGCCTATCGTTTGCGGGTACATCTGTCGCTAAGTCACCTTGATCGCAAGTTTGTTGCGCGCGCAGTTTCCGTGATTGAGCTCTGGTCATGACTGATACAACGTGTGTTCTAATATTTTTTAAATCTTCACTATTCATCGGTAAACGACTCAATGCGTCTGCAGCTGGGTCAATTTTGGAAGAGTTTATTTTTTCGACATTTGTATGGCAATTTTTTATTTTTGGAAAATCTGATTTATAATCATCGTTTTAGGAAGGGTTCTTAAGGCGCCAGGCGCCGTTTTTGGCCGTAAACTCTAACATTCTATAGTCTATATCTTCTTAACAGTTCAACAAAAAAATATATATGACTCTACGTTTTATGTAGAACATTTCTAATGTTTGACTTGTTCCCTGTGACTTATAGTTTTTTCCACAAAGGGAACATTACGACAGGCCGTTTTGCGAGTAACTTTGCTTATTTCTAGTTAACGGTTTATTCGATTAAAGTTATTTTTAAACTGGAATAATTGTTTTCACAGATACTACAAATGCAACGTAGAATAATGTTAATCACTAAATTTTTTTAAAAGAAATCGAATATTATTCAAAATTTCGTGCGTATGCATAGTCTAATAAAACATGGTCTTCCATTCCCAGAGTGACACGGGCCTACGTCACAACAACATGGCCGCTATATATAGCGCTATCGCAAATTATCATATAGCGCTGTCGCATGATGACGTAGGCCCGTGTCAGTTAGGTGACCTAGAAAAGACGGGAATGGAGTACCAGGCGGAGTATATTATTATACCATGGTGCGTATGTAGCTCGAGAAAGGCGTGGCCGGCAGTCGTGTGCTAGCTTTGAGACGAGGAGGCTGTATCGCTCGTCGCTCCGTGCCTTCCTTGTATTCTGTATGCTTGTGCTGAGCCCAAGGGGAATAAAATTGAAGTTATGTTATTGTAGCCAGAGATTAAATAACTGCAGAATGTTGATTTGGTTGTGACGCGCTTTAGCGCGCGCAATACGGTGTTTCGCAGCCTATATTACGAATGTAATGACAATATTTCCACTTATGTTTGAGAAAACTTCATTTGAAATATAAAAACTATATTTTCTAACATGTGCGGACATGTTGCCATTAAAATTTAACGTTTTTAATGAAGTTCGATTCCTAAAAAATAATAATTAATTGATTAACATAGGCTATATTATATCATTTCCGTTGTTTATAGTTTGATTACATGTTTAAGGATTGTTAACTATTAAAATGATGTTAGTTTTTTCTAGGTTTGTAAAAAAACTTAGTATTAGATCGGCGCGTGGCAACATATTTTTTTATTTACGGAATAAGATAAAAATTAACTAGGTTAGTTTCGAATGCCTGCGAACGTGGTGCATTGCATAATCGTGGTATCTGACTGAACTACTATAAAACACCCGCAATATGTGTACCTATCCTTATATATAAACGCGAGCGGCTTTGACGGTAGAAACAAATTAAATTATGCTCAATCGAAAGAGCTTGAAAAAATATCACTTTTGAATCGAGAACATGTATCCGCAAAATTCGTATTGTCGCGTATTTTGCATTTAAAAGTGAAAAAATTTCGACAATCAATGCTAAAGGCTCAATTTGTTGGTTGAGATTTGACAGCTATGGATGCGTTCAGAATATGTTGCATGTTAGTTAGCTGGATTGTAACCGCGAACACCGAAGTTCGCAAATTATCTCTGTCATTCTTTCTAATTACGCCTAAAAAGGCGTCGACGGGATGATCAAATCGACCGAAAAGAAATTGGCGTCAATCTCATCTTGCACCCATCCCATTTATTCTGACATTGAAGCGCTCTAAAGAGGAATTTGAGTTTTCGAACGGTCTTCTGTCACGTCAACGTCATTACATTGTGTTGAATAATTGAGTGTTGAAATGTTGAAATCTAAACTAAATAAAATCAGTTAGGCCTGAAATCACCCTGAAATGTGTAGTTTGAAGTGTAAAAATTGTATAAATAACGATAAACAGTGATTTACATTACGTTTTGTACTTACCAGCCTTTGTAGAAACCGAAGTTACAAGTTTAACGGATGTTAAAATTTGGATTTAACCTGGGCGAGTAAGTATTTGTTTTATTATTTTGTTAGTTTATAAGACAATAGTTCTCATTGTATTGCATATGTGAGACACATTAGCATTACATGTTACAAAGTTCATAACTTATAGCGTCGTGAGCAACGTCCAATTTCTCTTTACTTAACGTATGAGATAGTTTACACCTACATACATTACCTTATAATCAGTATTATGTATGTAGTGTCAACACTTTAAATATATTTGACAAATAAATAAAAATAAATATTATAGGGACATTCTTACACAAATCTCAGTCTCTTTGGAAGTACCTACTTAAATACATAGAAAACATCCATGACTCGGGAACAAATATCTGGGCTCATCATACAATTAAATGCACTTACCATGATTCAAACCCAAGACCATTGGCTTCATAGGCAAGGTCACCACGCACTAGGCCAGACCGGACAAACATTTTATATTGAATATGTCTACTAAGTTGTATTTAATTTCAGAAAGGCTTCAAACATGGCACTGCTAGCCACCTGGACGGAAAGCAACCTTGAAGGAGTTTGCATGACAAACTAATAAGTGAGCGAGATGAAAGTGAAGTGAGAAGAAGTCACAAAAGTAATTCAAAGAAAGTCTCGAGTTAAAGAACCGGCTGACTCCACTCTGATTGTATGGACAGTGTAAAACAGTGTGAACAACTACAGTGTATGGTGGACATATTTGATATGTGTGCTTTAGACTAGCTTCAAAGAATCAAACTTGAGGCGTATCAGTGAATCGGAAAGTGAATTGAATGAAGCTAATTTATTAATAAGTGATCTCCGGAGACAATGTAAGTTGAATATAAGGTTAAAAGATAATAAGATATATACATAGATAGTATATATAATAAGATATATTTTATGCTTATTCAAATAAAAGTGTAAATAACAACTTCAGAGTTTGACTTTAATAAATAGTCAGGTGACAACTAAAACAATATACTGCTAAAATTTCAGAGTCATAGTGAAGCTTAGTACATAGTAAACAAGGTTGATTTTTAGAGTTCTGTACACAAAAGGTAAATACGGGACCCCCCCGGGAGACGGGACGGGGAGGGCAATGGGACGGGACTAAGACTTCACTGTCCTATTAACACAAAACAAATTATTTTCAGAAAATATTTAATTTAGGCTCAGGGATGGCCAGGGGGCACCATAAGCCTTCAGTTAGTAGTGCATATACTTGGAAAAATTCGACCTATGCCGCTGGGGCCCGGTGGCCGAATGGCACAGGCACCTGCTGCTATAGCAGGGGACGCTGGTTCGATTCCAGCCTGGGGCACTGGAGGCCATGATCACTTTTTAGGGTTCCATACCCAAAGGGTAATAACGGGACCCTATTACTAAGGCTCCGCTGTCCATCTGTCCATCCGTCTGTCTGTCACCATGATCTCATGAACCGTGATAACTAGACAGTAGAAATTTTCACAAATGATGTATTTATGTTGCCGCTATAACAACAAATACTAAAAAAAAAATTAAATAAATATTTAACCGGGGCCAATGCTAGACTGGATATGACAAATGAAATGAGTAAGTTTTTATTCATATGTTTTAAAATGCCATGTTGGTGGCAAACAAGCATACAAAGCTGTTAGTGCCGATGGTAAGTGGGACTTTAGACTAGATCTCTGCATCTCCAAGGGACTTACATTGCTGACGGGTTACAAATCTATACACTCTTAATAGGGTTCCATACCCGAAGGGTAAAAACGGGACCCTATTACTAAGACTCCTCTGTCCGTCTGTATGTCATCAGGTTGTATCTCATTGTAACATGTCAGAGGCTTCTTTCCATGTTAACATTATATGTGAACATAGTATTGTTCTATTTTTAAGTCGGTTAAATTTCCAATATTGTGTCCCACGGTAATTTAAGTATTTATATTTCTTCTCATATCTCAAGTGGGCCATTTCGACTGAAATTCTAGATATAGTTTTAGAGAGCCAGGTGATTAATAGTAAACCAATATATTAAGATACTTATTCATAAAATGATTTGAACTTTATTTCAATGTCATAAAGCTTTTATAGTATAAAAATTCTGTTAAAAATCAGTTTGGTTTCTTAAGTTCAAGTGGCATCGACTTGTATTTCACACGTCGTCGTAAAATGGATGAATAATGTTTGTTTTGGTTAAAATATTCTATGCAAAATTGAACCATATTATAAAGAAATAACAAAGGGCGGGGCTCTACATTATGTGTCATATAGAAAAACAAAGGCGGTTAGAATAAAAAACTGTAGTGTCAATCCCATAGGCGTAAAAAAATAGTTTAAACCACACCCTAAAGTAGGTCAATTTGGACCTTATTTTAATTAGGAAATAAGGTGTAATTAGTGAGAGGATTGTACGAAATTATGAAATTCAGTATTGGTTATGGGGAAACCAATGACGTACAAGGAAGTGGGAAATAGCAGGGATGACGGGATCTAAGGTAGGGATCGATAGAGTTCCTTACGAGAGGACTCTTCGTTGCCTTCCGCAAACCGTCGGACGTCGGTTCTCTAGCTTGGTCTATCTAGGTTACCTATATTGTGTCCTGACCTGGACTTTGCTAGTTTCTCATGATGCTGGTAGAGTTTGGATTGGAACATAATATAGTGTAATTTGTTGTGGGGTTTTACTTGAATAATTTTAGAGAAGTACATTTAGATTGTGTTAATTTTAGTGGGTTTAATTCCTTTTGTGTTGTTTATTGATTTGTGGTTCAGACAAGTGCTAGTATTTAATATTGTACTAGTAAAGTTTAAATTATAAATCAATAGACTTATTAATATTGTAAAGTTAGTATTGTTCATAGTGGTTTTGTAATTTTTAGTGAATTTTAATTATTTATTGATTTGTGCTCAGACAAGCGCTAGTGTGTGAGAACATACTAAGTGAAGTTTAAGTTATAAATCAATAGAGTCTTAAAGATTGTAAAGTCTTGAGTTGTTTCCAGTGAAAATTAATTAGTTTGTGTTTTAATTGTGTTTAATATGTGTAGTGTTTGGCCTGGTTTATTTTAGTGATATTAAGCACTGAAATGAACTTGGTTGGAATACTCTATATATTAATTTAAATTTAGTTTCGTGAGTTATTTCGTATCTTTCTTATGGGTTAGAGAGAACTAGTTCCGATCCAACATAGTGTTGGGGGGTTAGTAAGTTGGACGGGTAACCTCACGGTGTCAACTATAGTCCAAATTACTAACTTGCGGTGTTTTTGATAAAACCCAGGTGGGGACCTGGCAGTTCCTGCATTTATTAAGACAGGGTCACCCCCTAGGATCTGGAAGATTTGGGTTGTCATCTAGACTTCTTAAAGAAGCCAGATTCTAGTCCAATTATCCCGTATCTATATACTTATATATTCACTTTTATATTACCCCTTTCCGGCCTTACTTCTGCTGTCCCAATCCACTGTGTGGAAGTATGGCTAGCACACGGAGAAATAGGATTTTTAGGTCTAAAACGAGGTGTCTCCACTCGTCTTAGTTAGCTATAGCATAGAAATTACTCATTGCACATCGAGTAATTACGCGAGTAAATTAAATGTGCATCCCGGGATGCTAGTTTTCAAATATATCGGTAGAATAGTTGGATAGATTAGCTGTTAGGTTAGGGTTTTTATTTATCAGGTCTAGGGCTTTTGTAGGATTGATTTAGATTTATAATTTTAATATATCAAAGCCATTAGATATTTACAGTAGGTAGCTAGGTTCCTTTCAATACATATATGGCTATTTTTATTGCATTTGTTGTTCTTAATTATGGGTTTATTGGTTAAATTCAAAATAGCGGTAGCTAGGATGTAGTGTGGGGTTAGGGATTGTTAGGATTTTATTACATATATTTATTTATGACTAATTGACAAACTTGACATATTGACTTATGACATGACTGTATATATTTTGTCCCTTGTAACGCTACTGGTAGAAATATATTGTGGAAAAATTAAAGTAAATAACCACAATATAATGTAGTATTGTAGAATCAATTTGCTAACAAATAAATATTTGTTTTGCCTGTCCCTTGGCAGTTTGTATGACGATTACATTCTGTTTTCTGCAGATTATCTGTGATTTTCACACTTGACCTTAAAAATACGGGGTCATATATTATTGAAATTATATCAATGAGTGATTTATCCAGGCTAAATCGAGGCAGATGCAAGATCCGTGGTTTAATTTGGTCCGAAAGTGTGATTCAAAATGACTACAATTACAGTTTGGTTAATATTACTTCATTGATTACTAAAATGTATTACAAAATTGCAGAGTTCTGGAGAATTAGAGTGGATCAAATACTGCTGCTCTACTACCAGTAATTTGTCGGGTTAAATTGTCCCTTTGAATATATTATTCCTGCCATTAATGATTGAAATGAAGATTGAGCTGGTAAAGTACATATTACATCGTGCTCAGAAATACCTATTAAAAATAAAATAAAATAAAATAGGTATAATTTAGCCTAGAGACCTGACTCCATCCGGGCGTGACTGTAGATAAGTAAGTTTGTACGTACTATAATAGTAAAAATATAAAATATTTTTCCATGACGTTAATATAACTATTTTCCTTTAGCTAGCTAGGTTAGCAAGCAAATATATAAAAGGAAAATATAAAGTACAAACAAAAAGGACTTTCTACTTTCATGGTAACTGGTCACGGTAGGGCTCGGTGGGAGATAAATTCAAAAAAAATATATAATTTATTATTTATTCATCAAATTCACTTACTGATTACAATATATTTCTGATTTATATGAATAAGATATTCTTACAATTTGTTATAAATTTGCAATATTTTTTTTTACATTTGACAGACTTTACTTACACTGACATACTTTACTGACAATTTAACTATGACATTCTACAGACTTATTTGATTTTGACATACTTACTATTGACTTATTGATTACATCTTATTATAGACTTAATCTGATTAAGTCAAACATTACTATAACTTGCAATGATATTTTTTATTACTCTGACATAATTCACGGTTTAATAATTATTTAATAATATTAGGATTTATAGGCGTATAATTCATAACTCTTTCCTATTATGCGAAAAGGATTTTGGTTACTATTAGCGGTTACGACGAAGAGTCCTACATAAACACTAAACGATCATTTGGCCAATCTACTGATCCAATTCAAGATATTAACTTATTTAATTAGTATTTATTTAGGTTATTTGCATTATTTTATATTAACTAGTAAAGGTAATTACGGTTTGCAGTATTTTAAAGGTTTTTAGACTTTTAGATTTTCTTATTGGAATTTTTAGTATTTTAGGTAGGTCTAGGTCTAGCTAAGTAGGGGTAAGTTAGGGTTAGTTGAGGAGAGAGGTGGGAGAGTGTTACAATTGGTGCCGTGACCAGGATTAAATTTATTATTTTAAAATAATTCGTATATTTGTTAAAATTGTTGTCTGAGACCAGGATAAAATTTAATATATTATGTATATTTTATAATAATTCGTATATTTATGTAATTATGCCGCGAGTCTATTTTAATTTGGAGTTATAATAATTTGATTAACGTTACTAGTTTCATTGTGAGTTACATGTCTTGTTTTGGATCAAAGTTGTTGTTATAGTTGATTTGTGTAAACGGTCGATTATAGCAACACAATTGTTGTCGTGAAAACGGATAGCATATTATGGAGTAGAGTTTTTTATGTCAATTAGAAAACACGTAGGTGTATTTATTCAATGTCAAGTTAGTTTTAACGTTTAAATGTTTTAATTTATAATGATGAAATAGTTCTTATTTGATATTAATTAGCTAAAATTATTAAAGTTGTATACATGGGGAGGCGTACGTAGTAATGTTTAAAATATTCTAAAATTGCGGGTTTTGTTGTTATTAGATTTCGATATGAATTTTATGTGTACAATGTAGATTTTAGAAATTAGAGACACAAGTCTATATATTTATATTTTATTTCGTCTAACATAAATTAAACATAAAAGGTTCATTTAGCGTAAAGTGATCTCATGTTAAGTTTTGCCATCAGTTTGTTTAATAATTAGTTCATCAAACTATAATTAAAATAAAGTTACGTTACGTTACTTTTATATAAACTAAGGCATATTAATATAAACTACCGTAGCCTTAGTTTGTGTTGAAGTCAGTTGTGTAATTACAATAAATAAAATCTGGGTTCGATTCCTAGATGACGTAGCTTAAAATAGGGATAGTCAAAATTAGAAAACATTTTAATACGAATATTTTAGTATACTTAACTCGACACAAACATTATTATTGCCAACTGGCAAGGCTGAATGAAGTTTTGTTGTTTTCGGGATATACGTTCGATATTACAGTTTCAGTAGGACAATAGTTTCAGTCAGTTACTAAAAGTTGGAAAAAAATACGGGCAAATTTGATTATGATAGCATTGCGATTGAACATACGTAGATAATGTGAATTACCTGTTTTTGCAGCAATTTTAAAACGGCATCATTCTATTATTTTGTTTGTTTTCATAAATAAAAGTTAATTAGGTACTGTTGAAATTCAGTCAAATACTACACATGATATTATTAATTATCTAACAAAATTATACATAAGAGATTATCATTCAGGGATAAGTTCATTTTGTTGCATTAAATTACTTTGTAACTTTGTATCTTATATTTCTGTTTTTATAAATCCTAAACATACATGCATACATTATTTAGTACACCCTCATCAATGCGTTGTTTGGCATAATTACTCGATTAAAGTGTAGTATAATAAAATTTTAAAAATTATACTAGGGTTAGTCATTCAGAGGTATTACTAGTTTACCTACTTATCGTACACTTAATTTTGGCTTATTAGGAGACCAAAGTTTAGGTTAGTGTGTATGAAACTGATAATGTAAAAACAGCAAAGTACGTAAAATAGTCACGTTGAAATAAGTTAATACGTTATTTTGACTCTGTATGTTTATGTTTCATATGTTATTGGCGTCACTCGAGACATTCTTAAAAGTTATCGAGAATAGTTAGACTGATTACAAAAACATGTCGCGCCGGCCACTTGACTGAAATTTGAGCTTAAAGTTAAAGTCATTCGAGGAATTACAAAAAGTGTTGTGCCAAACCACTTGAGGGTAACGTGAGTGTTGTTTTTGGTATCGTTCAAAGGTAAAGTTTGAATGTTTTATTTTTTATCATGTAAGGAATAGCGTTTAGTATGAATTCAAATAAATTTTAAAATTACTTACCTACATATTTATGGGTTGGTTTTATGCTTAGTGCTTTAGGATAACATTATTTTAATAGATTCATTACATTTGGTTACGATAATAGACTAATTCATCAAGGTATATTAAAAGATTGATTGTGTATTCCCATCAATACTGTAAGTCATTATCATCTAATCTTGTTAACATTGCGTTATTAAACAAACTCTTTTTTTACAAAGTCCGTAGGATAGATGCATTGACTTATATAGATTACTTCGTGCAAATGGGCATTACGAACATAACGAAGTGGGCCAGATAATTGGTACGCAATGGACTTTGTGTATATTACGTTGTGGTGCATATGTTCGCTCGGGGTTATATGCATGGGTCTATCTATTTATTTTTGAAATCATTGAGTAGGTATAGGAATGTGTGACTTACTCGGTCGCGATTAAGCCATTGTTTTATTTTATCTAGTGTTTATTGAAGCGATTTATAACTTTTGTTATTATTGTTCTTATGTGTAAACATAGGTTGTTAACAGTATTACAATACTAGAATTAAAAATAGCGAATTATTAAAAATATAATATGGCAATAAGTATTTCAATGTTTAAAATTTTTATGATATATAAGGATCACGATACATTGTAGGTCGAATTTATAATTACACGTTCATTTACTTTGGGGCTTTACCTTTTCAGGTATACAATTTTTTTTATCACGTATATGCTAGGAATATTTATGGGTAAATAGTATAGTAAACATTTTTCTATAAGCTACAATTTTGGGTTGACCTAAATAGTTTCATATCCACAAACAGGTAATTTGTGATACATATAATAGGGTCGGTTTTTGTGAGTGACAAATTTGGTTTAGTTAATCTGGGTTTGCATTTAGATCTAAATACGTGTGAATTTAATAAATTTAGACTAAAATACACATAAATAATGAAATTTCGATATTTAATTACGTACAATATATTGGTCAATACAATTAGGTTAATTTAAAATAAAAATAATAATAATGTATTACATTACACACATATTATTTATTCTTTATTTACGTTTTGAATTTTTAGTAATTTCTAAAACAGTTTAAAGTTTTGTTTATTTTTTTTATAGCTGGTAATGTAGTTGGTTATCACATCAAATTGTTACTTTTCATGCTTATGATATAAATACTTAATTTTATTTTATTTTAAATAATTTCAAAGCTTAACATGTTTATTATTATTTTGCTAGACTCTCCATAGTTACAATTTATAGCAAGTAGATGTTGTTTAGTTTTTTTTTATCACAAGATGGTATAAATATATAAACTTTGCTATGTAGTATATTGCACTGTTATTTTCAAATAGGTATATATATATATCTCTATAGGTAATAGAGTTGAAAAAAAAAATTGTTTTGTTGTAATAGATGTATTGATTGTATGTTTGCTAACAGTAAATTTTCATAAAAAAGATTACGCATTATTAATATTTCTTTTTAATTGTTTTTTTTTGCGAAAGTATTGTTAATTTTTCAGGGATGTATGAAAAAAAAGAATGAAGACGAATAAATTCGATGAATGTTAAACTACGAGTTAGTGCATGTTAGTAATTGCATGAAATATATTTCTTTATACAGGGCTCTGAGAAAATAGCAAAACTAAATTCAAAACACTTTTTTGACATTCTGACCGGAACACTACACTATACAAGGGAGGTAACACGGTAGTTTGGAGTTAGGTTAGGCTCGCTAAAAAAAAAGAGCATACTTGCAGAGTTTAAACTGCTTCCGTGTTATCTCTATACTACACACAACACCAGAACTAGAACTCACACACCCATCATTAATGTGACGTCATAGTGCTTTCTTCATATGGAAAAGCATAATGCGAAGTGAGCTTAGAACTTTTTAATGACAATATGTATTATGTAGCTCATTTCGAATCAGTTTAATGATTAGTTGTGCTTTTTTATTGGTCAGTACTATTTAGGAACTTTAATAATTATTATAAATAAATTTATTTATTTAGAGCTTCATTGTAGAAACGAAAGGTTAAGCATTAGTTTAATCTTTTATTTTAACGTCCCGTTAATGATGAACATGCGCCCGACTGAGAAAGGCTTTTTGGAAGATTTAAGTCTTGAGTTACGGTGTTGGAATTAAATCTTTTAAAGAAAATGTGTGGCATAGAATGCCCTAAAAACCCCTCGAGTGGCATAAAATGCTCCTTGGTAAAAGGTTCAATCTTGTCTTAAAAAGAGATACGTCAGTTCCTCTCTTGGTCGCTAAAATATAGACATAAAGTCGGAAACGTCGTATGTATCATTCGGATCGATAGAAGGTTAGGACAAATGTCCTACAAGCACAACTTCTATTTTCTTGTTGAGGCAAGCTGAACTGGTTGCGTTTTTTTAATTGTTTATTTCTAACATGTATGAACTTAGAAACTTATTCTTTCAGAAATGTTCATTCTTTAGTTTGGTTTAAACACACACCACACAAAGCCGCAACAAAAAAAAAAGGCACACACAGAAGGGAAGAATGTTAAAAGGGTTCTTATTATATTCTAATTGCATCATTTTTTTATTATGATAATTTTACTTATTTTGTTTTGTTTCGAAAATTTACTTTCGCAAATATATAGTTAATATATTTAAGCTACAGCAAATTTTGGGAGGCGATTGTAACATGTCAGAGGCTTCTTTCCATGTTAACATTATATGTGAACATAGTATTGTTCTATTTTTAAGTCGGTTAAATTTCCAATATTGTGTCCCACGGTAATTTAAGTATTTATATTTCTTCTCATATCTCAAGTGGGCCATTTCGACTGAAATTCTAGATATAGTTTTAGAGAGCCAGGTGATTAATAGTAAACCAATATATTAAGATACTTATTCATAAAATGATTTGAACTTTATTTCAATGTCATAAAGCTTTTATAGTATAAAAATTCTGTTAAAAATCAGTTTGGTTTCTTAAGTTCAAGTGGCATCGACTTGTATTTCACACGTCGTCGTAAAATGGATGAATAATGTTTGTTTTGGTTAAAATATTCTATGCAAAATTGAACCATATTATAAAGAAATAACAAAGGGCGGGGCTCTACATTATGTGTCATATAGAAAAACAAAGGCGGTTAGAATAAAAAACTGTAGTGTCAATCCCATAGGCGTAAAAAAATAGTTTAAACCACACCCTAAAGTAGGTCAATTTGGACCTTATTTTAATTAGGAAATAAGGTGTAATTAGTGAGAGGATTGTACGAAATTATGAAATTCAGTATTGGTTATGGGGAAACCAATGACGTACAAGGAAGTGGGAAATAGCAGGGATGACGGGATCTAAGGTAGGGATCGATAGAGTTCCTTACGAGAGGACTCTTCGTTGCCTTCCGCAAACCGTCGGACGTCGGTTCTCTAGCTTGGTCTATCTAGGTTACCTATATTGTGTCCTGACCTGGACTTTGCTAGTTTCTCATGATGCTGGTAGAGTTTGGATTGGAACATAATATAGTGTAATTTGTTGTGGGGTTTTACTTGAATAATTTTAGAGAAGTACATTTAGATTGTGTTAATTTTAGTGGGTTTAATTCCTTTTGTGTTGTTTATTGATTTGTGGTTCAGACAAGTGCTAGTATTTAATATTGTACTAGTAAAGTTTAAATTATAAATCAATAGACTTATTAATATTGTAAAGTTAGTATTGTTCATAGTGGTTTTGTAATTTTTAGTGAATTTTAATTATTTATTGATTTGTGCTCAGACAAGCGCTAGTGTGTGAGAACATACTAAGTGAAGTTTAAGTTATAAATCAATAGAGTCTTAAAGATTGTAAAGTCTTGAGTTGTTTCCAGTGAAAATTAATTAGTTTGTGTTTTAATTGTGTTTAATATGTGTAGTGTTTGGCCTGGTTTATTTTAGTGATATTAAGCACTGAAATGAACTTGGTTGGAATACTCTATATATTAATTTAAATTTAGTTTCGTGAGTTATTTCGTATCTTTCTTATGGGTTAGAGAGAACTAGTTCCGATCCAACATAGTGTTGGGGGGTTAGTAAGTTGGACGGGTAACCTCACGGTGTCAACTATAGTCCAAATTACTAACTTGCGGTGTTTTTGATAAAACCCAGGTGGGGACCTGGCAGTTCCTGCATTTATTAAGACAGGGTCACCCCCTAGGATCTGGAAGATTTGGGTTGTCATCTAGACTTCTTAAAGAAGCCAGATTCTAGTCCAATTATCCCGTATCTATATACTTATATATTCACTTTTATATTACCCCTTTCCGGCCTTACTTCTGCTGTCCCAATCCACTGTGTGGAAGTATGGCTAGCACACGGAGAAATAGGATTTTTAGGTCTAAAACGAGGTGTCTCCACTCGTCTTAGTTAGCTATAGCATAGAAATTACTCATTGCACATCGAGTAATTACGCGAGTAAATTAAATGTGCATCCCGGGATGCTAGTTTTCAAATATATCGGTAGAATAGTTGGATAGATTAGCTGTTAGGTTAGGGTTTTTATTTATCAGGTCTAGGGCTTTTGTAGGATTGATTTAGATTTATAATTTTAATATATCAAAGCCATTAGATATTTACAGTAGGTAGCTAGGTTCCTTTCAATACATATATGGCTATTTTTATTGCATTTGTTGTTCTTAATTATGGGTTTATTGGTTAAATTCAAAATAGCGGTAGCTAGGATGTAGTGTGGGGTTAGGGATTGTTAGGATTTTATTACATATATTTATTTATGACTAATTGACAAACTTGACATATTGACTTATGACATGACTGTATATATTTTGTCCCTTGTAACGCTACTGGTAGAAATATATTGTGGAAAAATTAAAGTAAATAACCACAATATAATGTAGTATTGTAGAATCAATTTGCTAACAAATAAATATTTGTTTTGCCTGTCCCTTGGCAGTTTGTATGACGATTACATTCTGTTTTCTGCAGATTATCTGTGATTTTCACACTTGACCTTAAAAATACGGGGTCATATATTATTGAAATTATATCAATGAGTGATTTATCCAGGCTAAATCGAGGCAGATGCAAGATCCGTGGTTTAATTTGGTCCGAAAGTGTGATTCAAAATGACTACAATTACAGTTTGGTTAATATTACTTCATTGATTACTAAAATGTATTACAAAATTGCAGAGTTCTGGAGAATTAGAGTGGATCAAATACTGCTGCTCTACTACCAGTAATTTGTCGGGTTAAATTGTCCCTTTGAATATATTATTCCTGCCATTAATGATTGAAATGAAGATTGAGCTGGTAAAGTACATATTACATCGTGCTCAGAAATACCTATTAAAAATAAAATAAAATAAAATAGGTATAATTTAGCCTAGAGACCTGACTCCATCCGGGCGTGACTGTAGATAAGTAAGTTTGTACGTACTATAATAGTAAAAATATAAAATATTTTTCCATGACGTTAATATAACTATTTTCCTTTAGCTAGCTAGGTTAGCAAGCAAATATATAAAAGGAAAATATAAAGTACAAACAAAAAGGACTTTCTACTTTCATGGTAACTGGTCACGGTAGGGCTCGGTGGGAGATAAATTCAAAAAAAATATATAATTTATTATTTATTCATCAAATTCACTTACTGATTACAATATATTTCTGATTTATATGAATAAGATATTCTTACAATTTGTTATAAATTTGCAATATTTTTTTTTACATTTGACAGACTTTACTTACACTGACATACTTTACTGACAATTTAACTATGACATTCTACAGACTTATTTGATTTTGACATACTTACTATTGACTTATTGATTACATCTTATTATAGACTTAATCTGATTAAGTCAAACATTACTATAACTTGCAATGATATTTTTTATTACTCTGACATAATTCACGGTTTAATAATTATTTAATAATATTAGGATTTATAGGCGTATAATTCATAACTCTTTCCTATTATGCGAAAAGGATTTTGGTTACTATTAGCGGTTACGACGAAGAGTCCTACATAAACACTAAACGATCATTTGGCCAATCTACTGATCCAATTCAAGATATTAACTTATTTAATTAGTATTTATTTAGGTTATTTGCATTATTTTATATTAACTAGTAAAGGTAATTACGGTTTGCAGTATTTTAAAGGTTTTTAGACTTTTAGATTTTCTTATTGGAATTTTTAGTATTTTAGGTAGGTCTAGGTCTAGCTAAGTAGGGGTAAGTTAGGGTTAGTTGAGGAGAGAGGTGGGAGAGTGTTACATCATGAAACGTGATAGCTAGACGGTTGAAATTGCCACAGATATTGTATTTCTGTTGCCGCTATAACAACAAATACTAAAAACAGAATAAAATAAATAAAGTGGGGCTCTCATGCAATAAACGTGATTTTTCTGCCGTTTTGTGCGTAATGGTACGGAACCTTGCGTGCGCGAGTCCGACTCGCACTTGGCCGGTTTTTCTTAGTAGGTATATGACATTTATTCAGTTTACTTCACTGTCCGTCTGTCTGTCTGTCACCAGGCTGTATCCCATGAACCGTGATAGGTAGCTAGGCAGTTGAAATTTTCACAGATGATGTATTTCTGTTGCCGCTATAAGAACAAATACTAAAAAGTATGGAACCCTTCGTGCGCGAGTCCGACTCGCACTTAGCCGGTTTTCTTAGTATATGACATTTAAGGCTCCGTCACACAGGCGCGTTTTGCGGGCGGCGCATGAGCGGGGCGCGCCGCTTTTTCATATAAAACGCTCACGCCCCGCCTGGAAAACGCGCCTGTGTGACGGAACCTTTATTTCAGTTTACTCCACTGTCCATCTGTCTGTCTGTCACCAGGCTGTATGTTATGAACCGTGATAGCTAGACTGTTGAAATTTTCACAGATGATGTATTTCTGTTGCCGTATACTAAAAAGTACGGAACCCTCCTCGGTGGGCGAGTCCGACTCGCACTTATCCAGTTTTTGTTTATTTTTTTTTGTAATCGAATTTAATATTTAACGGACAGGCTTTAATATTAAAGAATGAAATCGTAGTCATAATTTCCATATGTACTTTTATTTTAGTGCCATGAAGGGTAGGTACAAAAGGGTTCCCTCTTTTGAGATTGGAAAGTGGGTTAGGTTATAAATGCGGCTTTTACAGAACCGATCTGCGATCAGAACAGTGGGTCAGGTTAGAGCTGTAATCCTTATAGAACCAAACTGCAACCAGAAGTGGGTTAGGTTAGGTTAGAACTGCGACCCTTACAGAACCGAACTGTTACCAGAAAAGTGGGTTAGGTTAGGTTTTTTAATTACATATTTGTTTTTAGATATATCGAAATAGTAAGTTTTTAGAGTTATAACTGTATGTTACGGATTTAAAGTTTTCTGAGATGAGATAGGTATGTAACCGCCATGATGAAGGTTTGAAGTCTAAAAGTAAATAATTACTCAATTCAAAATGAGTATCTATTATTATTATTTATTTTACCCGAGCGAAGCCGGGTTTTCATCTAGTATTTATTTATTATGGAGGTAAAAACTGTCTGTATAAACGCATTATACGCCTCAATATTAATCTTTATCTGTCGTTTTGACTTCGGAATTTATTTGTAAGAAACGAATAAAACACAAATAAACTAATCGAGACTTGTGAAGTATAATGCATAGAGGAATATATTTGTATTATAATTTAATACCTCCAGCACCAGTATACCTATGCATGATCTACTCATACTCATACGATAAAATATCTGCAAACAAAAGATAGACAAATACGAGTATAGCGCCAACGCCAACTGCGCGCCTCTGGGCTTTATCTTATTCTTTGAACCTCGTGGCGGTGCAGCGATACAAAATTCACATACGATCGCAGCGAGCGGGGTAAGCGGGTGGTGCGGGTACAGAGCGCTTAGCTCCGCCCAGACGCTCAAGGGCATTGGGCCTACCTAGCGTCTTAAAAACAAAAAAAAATACTGTAGGAGTCACCACTCTACTTTATAAGTTGCCAAGATATGGACGTTTAAATATCGACATTTATATGGCACTATTTAGCCATTTGTAAGGTGCTTTTGACATCTTTATGGCATTTTTTCGACATTATATGGCAGTATCAAAATTTTTATAGCACTATTTATTATTTTTGTGGCATTTGTAAGACCCTGACGACACTTGTATTGCACCTTTTCGACATTTGTATGGCACTATGTCGACATTTGTATGCCACAATCGACATTTGTACGGTTAAAATAGCCATATAAATGTCGTCATACAAATGTCGCCAATAATATTTTTTTGCGAAATTTCCTACACAATACAACCGATTCACTTATTTATTTTACTAATATATTTTAATACTATATTTGCAACTATTATTATAAAATGGAAACCAATGTTAAGAGGACCATCTCCCCTGTGACGAAATAGCTTCTTGCTTCTTTTGTGGACTTAGTCGCCTCGTACGACACCCTATCCTATGCGAGGACATTGATTTGCAATCCATCTAGGAGAAGGATACTCCAAAATAAAACCCGGAATGGAGTTTCAGTAAGGCGCGAGTAGGGTCCAACCTGAAATATGCGGCAGATTCCTGCAGCCGACCTGTCTCCACACGTATTGGCTCGCCTTTCCTGTGGGATAAGACAGTGAAGCCGAGAGGGTAATTCAGGTGCTGGGCATCCCTGCGTTTCCTTAATTCCGTCCCAGGCGGTGTAATGTATGTTACACCATAAATTGTCTGCAATAGACGCAAAGGCCATTGATGATATTATAAAATACACATTTTTATTTCGACTGTGTACCATCATATTAAGCGTCCATACAAATGTCATTCTAGGCGTACTAAAATATATCGAAAGAGATTCTTACCTGTTTTTATATAAATTAAACTGTTTCCGCATCCACACTCGGTGGTAATCGACGCCCAACTAACCGCTTTTAGACAAAGAAGATTTTAGGGGGTATCTTTAAGTCATAACAAAACAACTGCCGCGCGGGACAACGATAAAAAGGCTTCCCTTGTTTTATTAAATAATAATGCATTAATTTATCCAAATGATTAAATCAACTCTCTAGAAAATGCTCTTTATGAAAATACAAAGTTAATAATAATACGTTACCTACATCCAAAGTTGTGATTTTTTTTATTGGGCTATGCCGCCACTGGGACATGCGAAAAAGTGGCAGATTTTGCCGTTTTTGGAACTTCAAATGCGATTTTGTCAGAAACAAATAATATTTAAGGTACAATTGTACATTATTCTTAAAGCTTATAATACACTGAATGAAAATATACCAAACCAAACAAAACCAAATGCTAAACCAAATGGCATTTTTTGTACTGAAATTGTCCGAATGGGGTCACGAAACTAGTGTATTGTTTACTGTCTGGATGCATTTTGATTTGATGGTACCCTGCCGCTAAATCTAACTTCGTAAATACTTTGTCACCACTTAACCTATCCAACTGATCCTGAATAACCGGTAATGGGTAACGATCCTTTTTCGTGATTTTGTTTAGCTGACGGTAATCGACGCACATTCTGTATTCTCCTGACTTTTTCGCAACTAATATGACTGGGCTGGCGTATGGTGAGTTACTGGGTTCAATTACCTCTTTATCAATAAGATTTTGTACTATGTTGCGAACAACTTCTTGTTCCTTAAGAGACATTCTGTACGGCCTATGATAGAAAGGCACTTCTGTTGTTAGTTCGATCTTCATTTCTACGTTACATTCACTAGAATTTGGGCCGGAATAATCGTCAAAACAATGGTTATATTTTTGTAATATACTCTCTAGGCGAGTAATATCTTGACTATCTAAATCCAAGTTGATTTGTTTACTTTCACTTGATTCATTTATTTGTGCTCGAGCTATGCAACGTTGTGAATACATTGTAAGTGGTTCGGATTGCAAATTAAGTACGTTAAGAAAACCTACATTGCAGCAAATTTCCGTTGTTTGTTCTGGAATGTCTAGTTCCTTACCTAGCTCCCTATGTTCAGAGCGGTGCACTTGTATACTACTAGTATCTGTATCAACATCTTCGTCTGTGTAAACAATGATTCGATTAAGGCCTTGAACTATTACGGTGTCATAGGGGATCTTAAGCTCAATTTTTGAAAGAGGAACTTCTGACGCGTCCTCGCAAGCAAATGGAAGTTCTTGGTCAAAATCGTTTCTCATCGTGAATGTTAACGTACGAGTGGTTTTTGTCGCCCAAACCCCTGGCATCTCACTGAATTTCCGACCAACAATCATATCCGTATCTTGCATATCATCCCGAACTACCAGAACTGGAGTGTTAATACAGATACCATCTACACTTAGGTTAAGCACAGCTTCGCCTTCCGGGTTTGTGATTTCATTACCATATCCTATTATGGTAGAACGCGACTGTGTTTTGAACGACAAAGAAATTTTATTAGCTGCTGTTAAAGTGATTGTGTTACAAGCACTGCCGAAATCAATAAACGCTGTCAAATCATGTCCATTGGCAACTACTGTTTTATAATATTTGCGATCAGCCTGATCTACTGCCTTAATGTTAAACAGTTTGGACTTTTTATCGCGGTTATCTTCAGGTTTCGCGCTACTGGTGGGGGGAACAGGGGGGGCTACAGACTTCTTAAGACTATAACATTCCTCTCGAGTATGGCCTTTTTTTTTTTTTACGTGGAGTAATGCATTTAGGCATTCCGCCTAGCCGGGGAACTAGGATGGATATGTCGGACTCGTGACCAAGGGGCCAAATACCGACTAAACCCTCCACGGTATGCCCGTCTCGCAGCAATGGTGACGGTGAACACGGGATCGCAGAGCATTCTACCGCGAACACCGCCTGCTGCCGACAGCCGAGGCTGTCCCCTCCTTGGACCCGAAGGCCCTGGAGCCGAAGCTCCCCCTCTCGAAGGTAGTATGCAGGGCGACACCACACACTGATCCCTCATGACAACCTCCACGCCGGGAGGAGATGGAAAAACCCCGGGTTCCACCCCCTCAGGTTGTCTTAGCGATTTTTTATAGAGGTGGTCATCCTCGTGGCCACCACGCCGGCGCCGGCCAGCAGTGGCAACCCCCCCGGCCGTCATCATAGGGCCTCTGCCTAGACAGTTACGGGGACCGCAGTTTTATACAGGGCAGCGGCATTCCTGTGCCCTCACGCGCCCGAAGGCGCCCGGCCCGAAGGCCTCATCCGCGACCGCAGCCGCCCGGCCCGAAGGCCCCCCTCCAGCACACACTCGGGTGAACTCTCCTTCAATGAGAGAACACCCTGTGCGGAACCCCCTCAACCCCCCCATGACAGGACATTAGCAGCACCGGTAAGGAATTACTTGAAAATCAAGAGATTACTTACCGTTGCCCCCGGGGCGCACCGTCCAAGAACCCTTACCTTTCCCCCGGATCAACTGATCAAGAGGAATGACAAGAGACTCGGCACTCTAGGAGGTTTCCTGTCCGTAGCACCCCTCTCGAGTATGGCCTGCTTTACTAGAAGAAGAAGAAGAAACAGCGGAGTCAGTCAAATATGTCAATAAACTTCGCGTATCCCTACATCCTGTACCACGAGCTCCTGCCTTTAACAGTGGGTCGCCTAAGGTAAAGATTATTACATCACATATCATATCGTCATTAAGTTGGCATAATTTACCCTGAGATAGTTTTTTATAATAAAAGTCGATTACCTTCTCGTCCTTGCGTTTGGTGACAGTCACGAAGTCGTGTAACTTGGCTGCAAGACCTCGTCCAGCCGGGAAGTATTCCTCCAGTTTTTTCTTCCATTCCGTCCAGGAAAGTGTGATGTCTTGCAGATGCCCGAACCACAACAGAGCATTGCCTTCTAAACTCGCAGTCATATGGTAGATGAGGGTCTTTTCATTCCAGCCGTAGATGTTTGCGAGTGACTCCAACCGATGTATCCATGCATTAACAGAAAAAGTGTTGGAATTACCATCAAATTTGGGTACATTATCGGGTTTCCCGATAAACCTAACATTGTTTCCAAAGTCCAACACGGAAGGTCGACTTTCAGTGGTTTTAAAAGCATTGTCTTGAATAATGACTGTTTCAGATAAGTGGGTAGTCCTAGGTGGCTCTAAAGTACTCGTGCGATTCATAGAGGTATCTAAATCGTTGTGTTGGGGTGGCGTATGTGTGACACGCGTGGTCGATGCTACAGCATTGTTTGAATAGAAGAAGAAGAAGAAGAAATACATTTATTTAACATCTGGGTATAGAATAACATACAGAACAAGTTACATAAACTACTTAGATGCTAAACAGGATCCCCACTCAGCATAATGCCACGGCAAGCCATGACGCTGATTTTCAGTGGGTACCTGACTTAAAACTAATCTACATCTAAACTAAAACTAGACGAGTGACAACACGCACTTCAACACAGATTACAAAATACAATCATACCATAAAAGAGGGAAACTACAACAAAAAAATAACTTAAATTAGACGGTAGTTTATCATTTTTTAGCAAGCTTAACGTTGCGGACTGTGAGATTATTGGGTAACGTATCATAAGCAAGCAGGCAAACAGAAAAGAGAAAATTAAGTGATTTGTTCGTTTAACAAGTATGCTCGATATTTAGATTTAAAAGTGTAAGGCGATTTCAGTGCACGGATAGGCGGCGGAATTAAATTCCAACACTTCGCGGCAGCACACCTAAAACTACCACGAAACGCAGCTGTCTGGTGAGGAGGACAGACAAGCTGAAGAAACCTTGCAGACCTAACCTCGTTGGACCTGGAGTTACGTGACCATAAAAGCTTGTTGTAGAGGTAGGATGGCATCTGTTTGTTGATAACACCGAAGAGCAAGATTGCTAAATGGAGTCTTTGACGAGTAGACATTCTTAACACACGATTTTGATTTAAATATGGCGTCACATGAGCTCGCGGCGGAATATTATAACAGAAACGCGCACAGGCATTTTGTACTCGCTGAATCAGCCGCTGCGTGCGCGACAATAAGCGCGGCCCGTACACTATATCGCCATAGTTCAGTGTTGAGAGCACCAGCGCCTCACACAGTTTGACTCTAAGCTCAACATGTAAGAATTCGCGTATTTTGTACAAGACTTTCAGCCGGTAGAAGCAGTTGCGTACTGTGTTCTGCACATGCGTTTCAAAGCGGAGTTCCCCATCCATGACGATTCCCAGATTACGCGCCTCCTGGACACGTTCCAAGGGTTCGTTGTTTATATGTACTAAGAAGTAAGATTTAGATATGTTATCAATTTGATTTTTAGACCCTAGAATAATGTATTTTGATTTTGTCGGATTTAAATGAAGTGAGTTTGAGTGTGACCAATTAAATACGCGCTCCAAATCCTCATTGAGCTTATTAATTTGACTCACGCAGTTTTTGCTGTTGCAATGAATATAAATTTGGAGATCGTCGGCATATATATGGAATTTGGAGTGCATAATTACACTAGTTAAATCACTGCAATATAAGATAAATAATAATGGGCCCAAAATGGAGCCCTGAGGCACTCCTCTAGAGACTGTGCGTATATCGGACAATCTGCTCTTACCATTAGCTCCAGGTATTTCAACTAGCTGTTTTCTATTGGTTAGATAGCTCGCAAACCATTTTACAGTACCAATATCAAAACCGTAGTACGTGAGCTTAGAAAGCAGTAATGAAATGTTAATGGTTTCAAAGGCTCTCGAGAAATCTAAGAGCGCTAATACCGTACCTTGGCCCATATCTTGAGAAGCTAAAATGTTATCCGTCACGTCTAGCAAGGCAGTAGTGGTACTACGGTGTTTGCGGAAGCCTGACTGTGCAGCCGGTAAGATGTTATTTACCTCTAAGTATTCTGACATTTGTTCGCATACCACCCTTTCGAGAATTTTGGACAGACATGGCAGAATACTTATTGGTCGCAAATCTTTCATAGTCGCCGGATTGGTGACTTTAGGTAGAGGGCGTACAAGGGCAGTTTTCCATCCATCAGGAAATGTGTGTGTCGTAATCGACCTGTTAATAATAGCTGTTATAGCACCCAATGTTCGCGGTAAGGTAAGCATGACCATTTCCAATGTAATACCATCGATACCCTGTGCGTTGGATGTTAAACTTTTTATAACTTTCATAACCTGGCTCTCACTAACCGGCTCCAGAAGAAATGTTGATTGGCAAAAACGATTGAACTCGTAAAATGTTATGTGGCTGACGTTTGTATCTGTACTACCAGGAAGGTTGAGAAAATGTTTATTTAAGAGGTCAGGGTCATTGAAATGGCACGGAAGCTCCTTATCAGTACACCTATCAGTGAGAACGTCTCGCTTAAGATTTTTCCACAGCGCCCTTGAATTACCAATGTTCGAGTTAATGCGTTGATTGAAATACGCTCGCTTCTCATCAAATAAGGCACGAGAAACAACATGTTTGAGATCTTTATAGTATTCTTTATGGGATTCTAATTTGCTGACTTTGTATCTGTCGTGGGCTTTATTCCGCAGTGCCATCATTTCTTTTATTGTAAAGGTGATCCACGGGCAACTGTGTGATCTAATACATACCGATTTGAGTGGGGCAAAAGTATTAAATAAGTAAATAATATATGCATTATAAACTTCAACCATTCTGGTCGGATCTGTGAGGCTTATAATATTATCCCAAGGAATGTCGAATAGTATTTTTTCAAAGTTTTGTGTGTCTATATCCTTTATAGGTCTAAAAGTTATAAATTTAGGCGACGGTTTTTCAATCTTAATATTGAGTTTACATGAAATAAAAGCATGCGAACTAAGTTCTGGTATGTGGTTCACGCTGACATTACATACTGGTGCGTCGGTACATACCAAATCTATCAGGGTACTGCTGTGCTCTGTGAAATGAGTAGGTACATCGACGTGTTGTGATAGATTAAAACAATTTAAGAAATTGAGCAGTTTAATGGAATTCGCGTTATTACTATACAACATATTAACATTAAAATCACCCAATAATATGATGTAGTCATATTTCGCGAAAGTGCTGACGGAACCTGTCAACGCGTCAATAAATAAATCCAAGTTTAGCCATGGAGGTCGATATGCCGTGCCAATTACAACCCTGACACCCCTAACGTTAAGGCTTAGCCACATTTGTTCAACCGGCGGGGTAAGGGGATGCGCGCAGATCCGTGCACTGATACCCTGTTTTATGTAGAAACCGATTCCCCCTCCGCGCGACCGCACCTCTGGCGGCCTGGGAGTATGTCTCAGTTTATAGCCTGGCACCGTGGGAGCACGGCCGTCTACAGAATCACGCAACCATGTTTCATTTATCGCCATGATGTCGACCTTATGTGCCTGCATTACGGCGATAAACTCTTCGTGCCTAGTACCTAGAGAACCGGGATTAAGTAAACCAACTAATAGTTTGTTCTTATTATTCGATATAACGTTGAAGAGTTACAGCAATATAATTTATTAGCTAGCAAGCATGTACGACAATTAAAATCATGAACATCAGGTAATAGGCACGATAGCACAACATTACAAGGAAACAGGTTAGAAAAACTACAGCGTTTAATGTTTGGTGAATGTTGACTAAACAACAGGTACAAGCGTGTAACATAATATGTTTTATGTACAGAATTAGTGGCTCTTATCATAAGCATTAGTGCGTATTTACTAACAGTATTACTATCACTATTTACTATGACTAACAGTATTGGTGCGTATATAAGGTAAGTACTACATGTTGGGCTCATACACCCGGGGACCGTCGAACCTAAACTGTGCCAAAAACCTGACTGATGTCAGCCACGGAACGAATGCGACGAGGCGATGCGTCGTTATGACGCCGAACATATATTCGCCCGTCTTTTGTCCACGGCTGACGCCAGTCGAGCCTTCTGCACTCCTGACGAACGTTATAGAACAGTGACCGATTTAGCTTGGTGAGTCTCTCATTCACGTAGAAACGGCTGGGCTGCCCAGGTAAATCAAAGTCGGCCGTGTCTGCTCCACGGCGCACGCGAGCGGCTCGCAGTAGGTCGCTACGCGGACCGCGGCGCGCCAGGCGCACCACCAGCGGCCGCGGCGCGTTTGGGCTTGCACTTGGTTGGGAAGTGGGTATTTCAATAGTGGGTGCCCTCTGCGGGTTGCTTGTTTGGCACGGTACAGTTCCAATAACAGGTGGATGGTTTAAATTGACACCACTTGACGTACCTGCAGTTACGGTTTCCGGTGCGTTGCTTCTTCCTTGTTCCAGTAATTGCTCTAGCATATGCTCCAACCGATCCAATCGTTCTTTGTTGTTAGGTGCACGTGGTTTTCGAGGCTTTTTAGCAGGTGGGACTGTGACTTCTTCCGCATCTCCATCACTATCGAAACTTCGTCGCCGTCCGGACCGTAATCGCTCAGATCGATCACTCATTATCACTAACTACGTCAATATTAGACACGAAGCGGCAATAACGCGTGAGCTAAGTTTCATTAACGAACACTTCTGAATTATTAATTGGGTATAATTTTAAATGATACTCCAAGTACGACTAGTTGTTTATTCTTCGACAAGTTAACAGCAAAAGCGAGTGATCCCAAGTGACCGCTGCTTATATAACTTTACAGAATGAATAACTGGTTTGAATGAATGGTTGAATGATGTCACTTGAAATATCAATCACACTACTAATTATTTAAAATACAAGTTTTATAAAATGAAAATAATATTTAATGTCATCTGAATTATTTAATTCTGACAACACTAACGGCAAGTGACATCATACGACATAATTACAATAAACTTAATAATAGTTTTCTTATAATTAACAATACATACCCAGTCTTTTAGTCCTATGGACTTCGAGATTTAGCCGTGGGACAGCAAAGAATGCCTATTTGAAAATTGACCCAGCTGCATTGTTTCGCCCGGGAATGTACTCAATATCAAAATTGAATTCTTCTAAATACAACCTAAATTTGGTTAATCTACTCGAAGGATCAGTCATTCCAAAAAGATAAATCAATGGTTTATGGTGGGTGACAATTTTAAACTTTTTCCCAAAGAGATAGGATCTAAAATGTCTTGTCGACCAAACCATGGCAAGTAGTTCCAAATCTATGATTGGGTATCGCGTTTCGGCTGGCTTAAGATTTCGACTTGCGTACGCGACTACTTTTCCGTTGGAATTTGATAATACGGCACCTAATCCTATTTTTGATGCATCTGTATGTAACGTAAAAATGTTATTTTCTGAAAAATCTGGATAGTCTAGAACTTGTGGACTTGTAAAAATATTTTTTGATTTTAAAAATGCTGCTTCACACTCTGTAGACCAATTAAAAACTGCGTTTTTCTTGGAAAGCTGGTTTAAAGGGTAAGCTATGTTCGCGAAATTTGGAATAAACCGTCTATAGTAATTGGCAAATGCTACGAATCTTTTGACCTCGTCTGTATTCGTTGGTCTTGGGTATTTGGTTAATGCATCTACTTTCGCTGGGTTGGGCTCTACTCCCAGTATGAACATGGAATTGGTTCCAGTCATAACCAATGATTTAATAGATTTACACTAGCTGTTAAGACAAAAGATTCTGTCTCTGGCAATTTAGTTTTAAATAAATATAATGAAAAATACTGCAAACATAGAAAGTATATCCACCTGGTGCATCAAAATATTCAATGTATTAGAGGAAAAAATTTACAGATAGAACTTTTTTTGAATGATTTTAATATTGATATCTTATGTCTTACTGAACATTGGTTAAATAATAATGAATTAATGCCCCAATTTAATAATCACGAGGCGGGAAGTTCGTTCACCAGACTTAGTTCCATACATGGTGGGTCATTAATTATATTAAATAGTCAGTTAAAATTTAAGGAACGTAAGGACATTGTATCCATGTCTGTTGAACGGACTATAGAACTAAGTGCAGTAGAATTAGAGCAATTTATTGTTGTCTGTGTGTATAGGCCGCCATTAAGTAATTTTGAATTATTTGAAAACATAATGGAATCTGCCCTACTTAAAATATCATCTTCTAGTAAGAAATTGCTTATATGCGGCGACTTTAATGTAAATATTATGGAAAATTCAACAATGTCTTGTAGATTATTGAATCTTTTTAAATCTTGTAATCTCAACCACATGTTTATGGAGCCCACTAGAGTGACTGCTACTAGTGCAACCTGTATAGATAATATTTTCACAGATATTTTTCCTATTGCTAAAAAAGTTATCAGCAATTTAGAATCAGACCACTTAGGTCAATTAATGGTATTTGAAGCATTAACGAAAAATACCATGAGAAAACAAATAACTTTTGTACCAGTAACCTCGGACCGCGTGGAAAGAATGAAGCTAAGTTTAGTTCAGGCGCTACCCTTTTTGTCTTCCGATATGAGTCCTAATAGTATGTATAATTCATTCTTTCACCCTTTTATGGATCATTATATTGCGATATTCACCTCAAAATCGGTCGTAGTTAGTGGTGCATCAGTTTTTAGTGAGTGAGCTACTGCGGACTTACATCAAAGAAGACGTGAACTGTATGCCTTATATGAGGAACGGCGGTTTAATCAGAGTGATGAATTTAAGGAACATGTGAAGGAGTATTCGAAGAAGTTTAAAGTAGATTGTCATATAGCTAAGCGAAATTATCTAAGTCAGAAAATAAAAAGTAGTTCCGACATTGTTAAAGCAACCTGGAAAGTTATAAATGTGGAGACTGGTCGCTCGAAACACACAATTAAAGAACTTAAACTAAACATTGATAACAAAATTATAGATTCCAATTTAGAAGTAGCCACAGAATTTGAAAAATTTTTCACCGTATCACAACTAAGGATTTAAATTCATCACCCTCATCTGCTGTTACATTATTAAAACATAACGCTCCAGAGTGTTGTGGAGACCTTCATTTTGAACATGTTTGTACCTCAGATGTAATAAAGGCGTTTAAATCAATTAATGTCAAAAAAACTAATGACCTCTGGGGAGTCCCTGTCCATGCTGTCAAATCCTTAGTAGAAATTGTAGCGCCTGACTTGGTAGTTATATTTAACAACAGTGTTGATTGTGGCGAGTTTCCTGATCTAATGAAACATAGTAAAGTCATTCCTTTATTTAAATCTGGTAGCAGCTCTGACCCCACTAACTTTAGACCGATATCTGTGCTTCCAACATTTAGCAAGATTTTTGAAAAATTAGTTCTTTCTCAATTAGTACGACATTTTAACGTTAATAATTTGATGCATAATAAGCAGTTTGGTTTTACACGGGGTCGCTCAACTACCGATGCTGGTGTTGAGCTAATTAAGCATATTTTCGATGCCTGGGAGGAGTCACGAGATGCTTTAGGTGTCTTCTATGATTTATCTAAGGCCTTCGACTGTGTTTGTCATGAAACATTAATCAGGAAACTTCATTATTACGGAGTTAGAGGATCGGCACTGAATTTACTTAAGTCCTACTTAAATGGTAGAATACAAAGGGTCGATGTGAATGGACAGCGATCACCTGGGTCATTGGTCTCTATGGGTGTACCACAGGGGTCAATATTGGGGCCTTTCCTGTTCCTTATCTACATAAATGACTTGCCATTCCTTGTTAAGACCCACCATGATATAGTATTGTTTGCAGACGACACCTCACTTATTTTCAAAGTCAAACGACAGCAACAAGCTTACAATGATGTAAACAATGCTATTTCAAAAGTAGTAAACTGGTTCAATGTTATTAATTTATTATTAAATGAGAAAAAGACTAAATGTATTAAGTTAGTCACTAGTAGTAACGTAAGGTATGTATGTGCCAACAAGTGTCATTGTGAAGGATGAGGAATTGGAATTAGTTGATAGTACAGTTTTTCTTGGTATAACTTTAGATTCTAAACTCCAGTGGGGTCCCCATATTGCTACTCTTTCGAATAGACTGAGCTCTGCAGCTTTTGCAGTGAGCAAAATCCGTCAGTTAACTGATGTGAAAACAGCTCGATTAGTATATTTTAGTTACTTCCATAGCATTATGGCATATGGTATTTTACTGTGGGGCGGTGCTTCAGAGATAAATACCATTTTTGTTCTGCAGAAGAGGGCTATTCGAGCCATATAAAAAATGAACCATAGAGACTCACTTAGAGATAAATTTAAGGAAATTGACATAATGACCGACGACCGGTCTGGCCTAGTGGATAGTGACCCTGCCTGCGAAGCCGATGGTCCTGGGTTCGAATCCCAGTATGGGCATTTATTTGTGTGATGAATACTAATATTTGTTCCTGAGTCATGGGCGTTTTCTATGTATATAAGTATGTATTTATCTATATAAGTATGTATATCGTCGCCTAGCACCCATAGTACAAGCTTTGCTTAGTTTGGGGCTAGGTTGATCTGTGTAAGATGTCCCCTAATATTTATTTTATTTATTTATTTATTTAATGACAGTGCACTGTCAATACATTTATGAGAATATTCTGTATGTACATAAAAATATTGTAAATTTTAGGAAAAATTGTGAAATTCATAATATTACTACTAGAAATAAACATAAGCTCGCAGTGCCCTTCACTCGGCTCCATAAAATTAAAAAATCATTCATGGGTAATTGTGTAAGATTTTATAATAAACTTCCAAACCATATTACTGAATTATCTATTAATAAATTTAAGAATTATGTAAAGCGTAAACTTATTTCTAAAGCTTATTATACCACACAAGACTACATGAACGATAATACAACGTGGGATTAATTGTTATTCGAAATGATTATTTATTTATTAGGTATATTTGATTATTGTTGAGGAAATGGATATTCCGATGTAATACTATCTACTTCTTTTGTTACTTATGCTTTTTTTTTTGACATTTAGATTTTATTCTAGAAATTCTAGACTAGTATTTTTTTATATAATCTTTTTAATGTTTGACGATCTTTTTGTATAATTCTTAGTGTTAAATTTGATATGTATAATAATCCAATTTTATTATGGAATAATATTAACATCAATAAATTGCCCTGATAATTAGATTAAGATTAATTACGATTCATAAGAGCTTGTTGCTAGGCCTACATGAATAAAGTATATTTTGATTTTTTTGACTCCCTTTGAAGTTATTTTGTGCCCTAAATACATTATCTCTTTACGTAAAAATCGCATTTTAATGGATTTAGTTTAAGATTCGAGCTCCTCAAACGTTCTAAAACTTGAGTGAGGTTATGGTTATGTGACGTTATGGATTTTCCTATGACAATAGAACCGTTTTTCCCCCGAAGGGTAAAAAACGGATATTTAGGTTCCTGCCGAAGCTTGAACCACATTATGAGATAACACCCTTGTAACTCAGCCCTAATCAAGCGAATTCATCAACTAGTAGCGCCATCTATCGCGCTACCCAAGTACTAATGTCGACCGGTTGCCAGCGCTCGGCTGCTTTCTCTTCAGTACCACATAAGCCGGCAAGGCCCTTAGGTGTGGTTCAAGCTTCGGCAGGAACCTAAATATCCGTTTTTTACCCTTCGGGGGAAAAACGGTTCTATTTAGGTGTCCGTGCCTTCGCTTGAACCACATTATGAGACGTGTTTAAACCTCTGCCGGCGCTGGCCCGGGCGTACTGTGACTGATAATATTTAAATTTATGCAAAAATCACTTGATAAGAATATGGGCTTGAAATTTATTCCGTATTGATATACTAAAGGATTGTTTACGTCAAACCTTAAATAGATTTTCCTTATTTGTAATTACCGATAGATGAGACAATTGTTAGCACTAACTGGCAACATAAGTTATCCATTGCGACTATAAAACTACTTAACTTTTTATATAAAACAAAACTGTGTGATTATTAGTTGAAAGACTGTCCCTAAAATCATAATTAAAGACATAAGTAGGTACTTGTAGGTCGTACAAATTTAAGTGTAACCACTATCTGAAGTAGTAGCTCTGATGCGTGTAACGTGAACCTCATCGAGTGAGTTTTACATTAAACCCGTCCAAACTACCTGATTCTTTCCTTACAATAGCCCACTAGGTGATAAAAAGGTTTTGTTGTATGATGTAATGATATTACTACTACTTATCTACTGCTTAACACAAATAAAGCACTGCGGCCCATCCACTGTTTAAAATTCTTGTAACTAATTGGAAAAGCTTGGGTCCTCTCTGATTTATCGTATTTTCCAACAATTTAATGTAAATTGGTAAGTTGCATCATAGGCCAGATGTAATGTAATATGACTTTTAATGTGGACAAATAACCAAAGGTTTGTATAGGTACCCACTACAATACGATATTGACATTATTTAGATATTAATACATAGTTATTGACTAGGTATACCAGGTTTATTTGTTAATGGGCTATCATTACATAAGGACAACATATTCCGTAAATGTGTTAAAAATTATAAACATGATGTTCTTATTTGTGGAAGCAATTGAGATTTATTTCGAATCAAGTACTCCTCTGCCTGAAAGTAACGTCAGAAAGTGAAGAAGAAAATACAACACTTCATGATTTAATGTATGCGTTACTAACAAGTAACAACTCTCAACACCCTAGCAGTAGTTTCAACTGAGGCGATAATACATCCTTCCTTACTGATTAGTTTTAGGTGAGGGTTGCTTTAAAAAACAACCATATTAATAGTAAGCCATGAATAGATATTAATTCTTATATGAAATGGTAGGCTCCTACCTATTTTAAGTGTCAATTATGCTGCTAAATTTATTACTCCCCACAGATAACTGAAAACTTGCCAATTAGGCTGGTGCCAGGTCAACCAAGCTTCTATTATATGCTTGTCAGTCATGCAAGCGAATGTAACGAATGAACAGAATCACTGACACGAAGGTGACAATCGTATGGAGGCGATGATTATGAATTTAAAGTGATGCAGACAACTCCAGTTGTTGTGGATGGCATCTCACCATGATGTTGTGCGTAGACTGAAGATCCGTCTACCAAGTAGGATATTATAGAAGATTTTTTTTTTTTTTTTTTTTTTTTTTTTAATCTTTGAATAATTCCAATGCCTTCACCCATAATTTTTAGGCTAATTATAATAAAGGCTTGTAATTGTAGGTTGTTTAATGTTCACTCTTTCTGGTGGCAAGCTGATTCCCAAACTGAAGATTTTATGGTTCGCGCGCTGGTAATGGATTGTGCTTTATTGTTAGACTTAGCACGTTGTGTGAGTTTTTAATGCTTTCGTATACATACGATCTTCTAATAAGAGTGTAAAAACCTCTTGACTGACGATGAAAGACTCTTTGAGTAAGAGTAGAGGAGGTGGACCTATCCACTTTAAATTGTAGTGCAACCTTTTCAAACCAATTGCGGAACTTTCGTAACATCCAGACAGATTAAAACATTATTATTATTTGTATATTGGTCCGAACCAGTAAGTTCTTGGCATTATACCATTGCAGTGGCACAAACCACGGGTGTCTCATGATGTCATCTAATCTCAAGTGCTGCCAGCACCGGCGCGCGCGGGCGATGCTGTGGCACAATTCCTGTCAAACCTTAACACGTGTAGACGTGTTCATTACCAAATATTAATTTGATTTCTTAATTTGTACTTTGAAGCCCCAATCCGCATTAGGCCAGCGTGGGGACTATAGCCCAAGCCCTCTCGCGAGTGAGAAGTGGCCTGTGCCCAGTAGTGGGACGTATATAGGCTGAATTATTATTATTATTAATTTGTAGGTACTTTTGATTAGAAATTTAGCAATACAAGGACGTTGTATGTTGTTTATTGGCTTTCGTGCAATCAAGTTGTGTATCATTTGATGATCTTGAGGGAACCCTAGGGTTAATTAGGCATCATGATGCCCACAAATAAACAATTATTTGATGATCTAGGCCTTTCTGCGACATATTATATTCATGTCACTACCTTGACGTAATCATAGAATAAATAATAGTATGTACTATTACGACAGATTATGACCGCAAGGTGGCGCAAGCGCGAGCAGGCGTCCGTTCCATAGCGGTGCGCGGCAACTACTAGTGCTAGACACCAAAATTGGTGTGGGCCGCATGTACTTGTAGCGACGCGACGAAATCGCGGAGTGAGCTACGCCTGACGTAACGTTGAAATATGTCTACTGACATCTCATATTTACTGTATTTAATGATATGAGCTTATTATCATGAATATATAAATATATGAATTGTAGTCGTCTTCACAACTAATGCTGTAATTCTTTTAGCAGAGCATCTGCCCTATAACCAAGACACGATGATTTTGTAGGGTACTACACCTGGAACTCTAATTGATTGCATTGACGATGACGTTTCCAATTACATGCCCTACGAGACCTGTTACAACAGTATGCTGTAAACCCTGGACTACTACCTTTCAGCTAAGCTTATTGTATTTAGATCTGGCAATGACAGCAGAACTAGTGTTGATTTTCGGAGTAAATTGCAGGCTCTATTTAACCGGCGAACATATTTGTAGTCATGACTGTCATGAGTCACTACTGGGATCATATTTCGCTTAGATCTTGCATTTTTTCCTGAACCACCGTATGTTGTTGTTCTTTTATAAAATCACGTGAGTACTTCCTTATCTGCAAAGGAAACCTCTCATCTGGAAATCGAAAGAAGGATATTTCTGATCCGTGTTCTTTCAGAATCCGGTATCTGCTATCGGTGACTGCCTGCAAATATTTTCTACATATTACGCATGTGTGTACGTTTACGTACGTTGTACGTTTGTATGTACGTTGACTTGCCCCGCAGTCCACATGGTTTCAAAGTTTCTGAAGTGACTTCATTTTAATTTGTCTATTTGGAGAAATTAAACAATCATCGTTTAGATGTAAAGCCGTGGACCGTGGCTATTGGTTCGACAGCTTAGTTCTCTTAGGCGGCTTCACCTCTAATTCAATTCGCGATTTTTCGAAACAGAATCAGTAACTCCACTCTAACTAAACTACCGAAAAATCTTTTCATAAATTCTTTATTTATGTACATAACTTGAAGGGCCGCCTCATTTTCTACATAGGCATAACATTTACCACTAAAGAAACCGATGTTTCACCTATTGAACAATCATGGGTAACTATGCGGATTGCCATACTAATTTAATATTTTACTAGTTGGTCCTTTTAGACATTCTGTGAAAGCACCTCCTACAAATACCGTCTGTTTCCGATAGTTATATTACCAGTAAGAGTTCATTTCCTTTGAAATTGAACTATGTAACATTTATGGTCAACGTTTTATGATGTATGATTGTTATACCAACGGCAGGTCGCTTGACAACCCGCTGCTTAGATAATCTTCCGAAGTGGAGCTTGTTACTTGAATTTTGAACCTAATTTCCCAAGTTTCTACCTGACTGATGTGAATAGAGCACTAATTACATTATAAATGCCTTTGTCAGTTCGGTCTATTGGACGGAATGCGATTGAAGGTACTTGCTGTTTTCTACGTGTTAGTCTTAGTTCAGTGGTCTCTGTTTCACAGCTACATAGTAGACGATTTAAAGTAAGTAAAAGATTTCTCTTTGTAACAGGCCGCAATTTTTTAGCTATTGGTCAATATTTAGAGAGTATACAGGAGATGCTTCAGTATTCCCAAAGACACTATTAACCTGACTAGTCATTCATCATTCAAAAGAGGGATTTAGTGCGATGATTTTTCACTAATATATATGAGTATCATAAACTCTATTCTTTTCAGGTTTAGAGCCGCAATAAAGAGATATCTCTTGTTAGCCTATGACAGAGCCGTAAATGAATTGGCATTATACTTGTATTGGTATTCCTATTCAGAAGAGAGAGTTTTCGTTTTCTTTCCTTCTTTAAGGCTAACGTCAATTTTCTTGCCTCCCCCTCTCTCTTTTTGGTATAGGATCTAGTTGGGCAAAGTATAACACAAGGTTTTTCACTTTGTACTTTTCCCTTTTCACAGTTTCTTAACTGCTATTTTTCATGGCCGGTTAGTCATATAGTTTAGGATCCTCAGAATGTATATTTTTGGTTTGTTTGGTATCTCACGGGAATTGTTTGTTATCGACCCAGACCAACATTTGTACACGACCAAGACGGAAACCTTCCTTTTTCCTGGCAGGTTGAGACAATTACTGTAACTGCATTTCGTTATCAATTTCGCGCCAAACCCGCTAATAGCAATTCTGCTGCTCGTCGTTCTAAAAGGTGACACACCATTTGGTCGGCTACAATGATGATAACGCCCACTAAGTCGTGCATTGGTTCATGACCATGCAGATCTTAAATGCGAGGCCGACTGTGCAGACATCGAACGATAAAGCGACCAATAAGACGTCCGCTACCGTATTAATGGTAGACCATGAGACAGCGGTTTTTTGTTTAACAAGACAACATCATTTCAATGTCATTTCAGAGGACGATGCGATATCATCTCATAGGACGACGCATTAATGACTCACGATACGACAAAATGTAGTCTTATGAAACAATGCAACGCAACGTCTATGGGACGCAATATCCTCTCACGGGACGATACCTTCTCACATGATGACGTAACTCATCGCGATGCCTGTCGTATCACAGGATGACGCCTTACTGTTTTACAGGACGACGCTTGATGTCCCACAGGACGATGTCATGTCATCTCACGGGACTACGCTATGTCGTCTCACGCAACGACACTTGTCGTCCAACGGGACGACGCTGTGTGCCATTTATACCCGTAGGTATTCTTTTTATGATGATGGCTATAAGAGCTCACTTAGTCTCATCGCTGGGCCACGGGCACTGAGCGGAATGTAACAAGGTCTTTTAACGAGACGATGCTCGTCGTCTTACAAGACGCTGCCATGTCGTCTGTCAGGACAATACCAAGTCGTGTGTCAGGACGATACCACGGGACGACGCCATGTCGTCTCACGGGACGACGCCTTGTCGTCTCACGGGACGATGTCTTGTCGTCTCACGGTACGACGCCTTGTCGTCTCACGGGACGACGCCTTGTCGTCTCACGGGACGACGCCTTGTCGTCTCACGGGTTGACGCCATGTCGTCTTACGGGACGACGCCATGTCGTCTCACGGGTCGACGCCATGTCGTCTCACGGGACGACGCCTTGTCGTCTCACGGGACGACGCCTTGTCTCACGGGACGACGCTCGTCGTCTCACGGGACGACGCCATGTCGTCTCACGAGACGACGCTTGTCGTCCCACAGGACGAAGCCATAAGGCGTAAGTACCCGTGTACTTTTTATGACGGTGCCTGTAGGAAGGTCACTGCGTCTCGTCGCTGGGCCATGGGCACCGAGCGGAATGTCACGAAGTCGGAGGTTTTCAAAATATTTTTACGATTTAAATTTCTTGATCTTTTTAAACTTGCTTTGTAAACGTGTTGCTCGGCTGAGTTACAAAAGCGTACTGAAGAGAAAGCAGCCGAGCGCTGGCAACCGGTCGACATTAGTACTTGGGTAGCGCGATAGATGGCGCTACTAGTTGATGAATTCGCTTGATTAGGGCTGAGTTACAAGGGTGTTATCTCATAATGTGGTTCAAGCGAAGGCACGGACACCTAAATACAATCATCTAAGTATATAAAACATTGTTTGTAATTTAATCCGGACATGCCTATGGTCATAAGTCTTGAGAAAACACTACCGCTTGTTCGGAGCCCCATGGGACATCTCTTCATTGAATACATCTTATCGGTCGTAAACGCGGTATATTTCCGGGATTCCTTGTCTAAAGCTAGTTGGTAATAACCTTGGGAAAGATCGAGCTTTGAAAAATATATGCTACCTGATAGGGAATCTAATATTTCTGTTATGTTGGGCAATGGGAATTTATCATCCTGTATTTTATTATTTAGTTGCCTGTAGTCGACAACCAATCTCCATTTCTTTTCTCCTAACTTATCACTCTTTTTAGGAACAAGCAAAACTGGGCTGGACCACTCGGAAGTGGTCTCTTCAATTATGTCGTTATCTAGCATATCTTGGATCTGCGTTTGAAGTTCTTTGCGTAAGGCATGTGGTATTCTGTAAGGTTTTACGTATACTGGGCTTGCATTTTCCTTTAAGTTAATTTTGTGCTCCAGCAAGTTTGTTGTGGCAAGCTTGTCGCCTGGCAGATGAAAAACATCTGCGTATTTTGCAAAAAATTTGTTCTATACTCAACTGTTCCTCATTGTTTAAATAAGTATGTAAATTTAAAAGATCTAATAAGGTTTTTACTCTATTGACGCTAATTTTCCCTGTGTCAAAATTGCAAATATCAAAATTACATAATCTGTTTACCTTTAACTTCGATAAATCTAAAGTAACTGGCTTATCAGTCGTATTCAATATCCGTACGGGTATTTGACCTTTGTCTGGTCTTGAAATGACACCTGCTACAAAAACGCCTTCTTGCATTTCCTCGGCTAGTACTACACAATCGTCTACTAGTTGTGACGTAATGTGAGTCATAACTTCGCATCGCGGAGGTATATTATGGACATACGTATTATTTAAATGTACTTGCATAGATATCGATACGGACTGACCTCGGTCCTCTAAAATTAATGCATTGCGTTTATAACTTATGTCTGCATCGTAACGTTTGAAAAATTCTTCTCCTAAAATTGCTTGGGCTGCGCATTGCATATTCTTAAAAACATGAAATTTTTCTTCGCAAATGAAACCGTTAAAGTCTAAGTCTAAATATATATATCCTTCTGAAGTTAAATCTCCGCATACTTCCTTAATAGTAATGCTATGTCCTTGTATTTGTTTAAAAAGATAGGGTTTGTCTTGTAAATATTCGTATCTAAAAGCACACAGACCTTCATTATCGTGTGACGGTTGTATGTGCTGCGCACGCGTATTCGGGCGAGCGGGCGGGCGCGCAGGTCAGTGTAGCTGCACGATCAGCGAAATTGTCAGGTCGTTTAACTCTATTTGTTGGGACGTGTTGCGAAATACCTATGTTACGGTTATTACTAGAATAATACCGTGTCCCGAATGTATTTTTACCTGCGTTAAAATCTCTACCCCTATTGTGACGCGCAGAGTGAGCATTCCGGTTCCCGTAATTATTACGAGAACGTCCACTCCCATAATGTAGGACCTGATCCTGTTGTGGTGATGAGCTGTGCTCGTCAATGGCCGTCCTGATCGCTTCGGGTAATGACGTAAATTGCCTAGACGATATTATTGTGCTTAATTTTGGGTCTGCCAGACCGTCTGTAAATCGCTTAATGGCTGATTTCTCGTTCAGTCGACGAAGTATATCGTACCTGTAATCGTTACCGTCGGCCTGAGTTATGGTCAGATTGACAAAAAGATCCTCGATCTCGGCTCCGAATGCCTCTATGGTTCTACTACCTTGCCTAGCTCTGTATAGTTGAGCCTGAATCGATTCGGACGATTTTTTAGTAAGAATGTACGCATATCCGCGATAAGTAGTTCTACGCTACTACATGACGTCTTTAATCTGAGCTTAGCGCTAGATGAAAGTCTTGTTTTTAGGACGAACTCTATTAAAACCTGTTGAGTTTCGCTATTAATAATGGAACTGTACATTCGAATACCGTCCATTAATTGTTTAGTGGTATCCTCCTGCCCCGTCATGACGGGCAACAAGGCAATGGTCGTCTTGACATCAAAACTGGGCTTAGCCATTTTTTCGTCTGTTTGAGATTCTGTATCAAAATAATTTAATGCTATCTTTATCCTACTGTAAGTGTCGACAATATCGCTTATATGCCTATTAGCTAACTCTATTTCCGAAGGCGTATAATTTGCCGTTTGCTCCTGTAACTGCGACACAATATCCGCCGCGCGATTATGTAATTCGTTTGATTCGTCTAATTTCTTTCTACCTATTTCTTTCCGTCGCCTCTCTGAGCCTAACTTTACAATATCTTCTCTTAATTTATTTAACCTTTCACGTATGGACACTAATTCAGATAGCATAATAAATTCGCGGCTATGATTAATAACATACAACGGCTAAGATTAGGATACCTATCATACCCATATCGTGACGAAATAATAAAAACATAATAATAAAGTTATATCTAACTTACATTAGTAGCGGGCAATGTACCCCCGTAAGTAGGTTATGTCGAGGATGCATTCCACGCTGGCACGAGCGGGCGGTTGCGTGACACTGCTGGCGAGCTGGCACCTCCATGTGGCACTCGCTGACGCTGCATGTGGCTGCCTCTGCTCCGACGACGATGACGGGCCGGGCTAACCCTGGACTCCCTCGAGCATGGGCCGGGATAACCCTGGACACCTCTTGATATGGGCTGGGATAACCCTGGACACCTCTTGATTCGCGAGCCGGGATAACCCTGGACAACGCTCTTCTTTCTTCTTAATTTGTGTTTTGTTTCTTGGTCATCTTTATCTTTCTTCTCTTTCGTTCTCAAAATGTGTGGGAGGGTTCTGTTTTATTATGCGTAGGAAGGTTTTTTCTTGAAAATAAGTTCTTCAACTTGAATCTTCATTAGGGTGATCTTCTTGCCTTGGCTTCTATCTTCATTTTCTATGCGATGCGCTGTGGTGGACTTCGTATTCCTGGTTCTCTTCTGGTATGGGTCGCCATCTGATGAGTTGGTAGTTGGAGGGTCGAATGGAGATTAAGTGAAACGAGACATTACCGAAGATGTGTTATATTCTCGGTATTCAAGTATAGAGAGCAAGTAAATCTGAAGTGTAAGCCTTCGGCTGGGAGAAGGTGGTTTATGAGTGATACACGCAACGGTTGGATATCAATTGTCTTTTATAATAAAATGTGCGGTTTATATAGGAAAGCATTTCCTTTGTTCTTTACATTAGGTCTAAAGTACAAGGTTGAAGAAAATGTAGCATTATTTTTATGTTTGCAATATCGGATTACATGGTATCATATTACATTCGGAAATGAACAATTAATTTATGAAATCGATTCGCGGTGGGTGGCATCAGCTGTCTGAGTCACTCCATGCTACACGTCCTTCCTTTTTTTTTGTGACAAAAATACATTATTATGTTTGTTTTTGTCTTTACATTATCATATGTTTTTTTTTGCTTATGGATATGGGCTACATCATATACTTAAATGATATGGGATTATACATATGTTGATTTTTTTTTAATCATGGTTTTGCTATACTTAATATCTAAGTTTACACAAAATAAAATTTTCTCTGGTTAACTTATGTCTATGGCTTATATAATGAAGTATGGCGCTAAAATTATGTTTATACAGTCCTTATTATTGTGTTATGGTTAGCTAGAGGTGTCGGTATGATACATGATACAGCCGGGTTTGTTTATTTTCTCTGGTCCTTATGCGGTTGGGAGCCCTATTGTTTGTGTTGTTATGATGTTTGTTCGTTATTTGACTCTATTTCAATACTGAAGATAGCACTTTCGTATTTGGGATGATATCTGATTCTATAAGTTTAGTGTTTAAGGTTCTTTTTTTTTTATAATTATTGCCTGCTACCTTGTGGTTTTGGTCAGTTGTCTACTCGTGTTGAAGAAAACTATTTTTTATAAAAAAATGGCTATGCTGTTCTTGGACTCGGTGTATTGGTTGGCGCGCGATAAGGCTGTGGCCTTCGCGGCTGCTCATGGCGTAGCCTTGTTCGGGGTCGCGGTGCGGCCGGTGTGGGGGATCGTGCAGTATTTTGCCATCTTCGGGGCCGAGGTCGGCCATCCGCTAATGTGTCCTGTTAACCCTGCGGCCGGGCTAGGAGACGTTTTGGCTTCGGAGCTGGGGTTTTATGACACAGACAACGAGCTAATGTACGTCGACTTTCGGCTAACTGGGGATGGGCGGTTTTGGTTCGTCCACTGGCGGCGCCTGCAGTGGTTATCGAGGGCCGTGGAACGTGCCCTTGAAGACATTGATGTGGAGTTGTTTAACCTTTTGTAGTGTTGTGCCATGTGTGAGCATTGTGATGGTGTTTAATTAAATTTTGTGTATCTTTTGCTTTTGTTTTATTTATAGTAGGGTTTTGTCCTATTTTTATGGATTAGGTACTCTTTACCTGATACTAATATTTTTACATTTGGATCTTGATCCTCTATTACGGTGAATGGTCCTTGATACACTGGATCCATCTTCTGTCTTCCTTTCTGACTAATACTAAATCTCCTATTTTATAGTTTACGGGGTTGGTTTTTAAATCGTAAGTAACTTTCCTTAATATTTTTGACTTAACTAAATTATTCCTAGCGTCCTCTTGGGATTTTTGTAATCTATACTTAAGTTCTATGGGATAAGAGTAAAAATTATAAATTGGGTCTAATTGTTATATAAAATTACGGTTTAGTGTAAACTGTTATTTTTAGATGCCGAAAAGTATAATAATTTGAAATGTTGATATATAATTTTGATAATATGTCATTGACAATGTAATGGTTGCATTAATATGTGTGTATTGTTTTATTTTTGTGATGTATGACTGGTTTTATTCTTTTTACCATATGTTCTAACTTAATGCTAATATTTGTACCCTGATTTTGAATAACAGTATATGGCTCTTTTATACGTTGGGTAATAATTAGTGATGTACCGACTATTGATTTGGCCGACTAGCCGACTAGCCGACTAATCGGCGCTCGAATGGCCGATTAGTCGGCCGACTAGTCGGCTAGTCGGCCAGATCATTATTTGCGTATAAGTTCAGATGAAAAACAATAGTTTTGCTCCTTTGGTTGCCCTATTTATCATATTGGCTAAAAAGTGTTTTCTACAGGTTCTAAGACCTATCACAAGAATCCTCGTTCAATTTCTGTCTTTAGTTTTTTTATTTTGCGATCCTGAACAGACCGTCAGTACATGAGTACAGCTTGTAGGAGGTATTTCCAAGGCTCTATTTCCCGTTCGTAGTCGCGCCAGTTAAGAACCTATCCCCTGTGGTCGGCGTCTTTACGAGCAACGTGTCCTGTTTAAGTCTCTAAACATTCGCTCATGGCTCCATCATTAAATAAATTAATAGTTTAAAAAACACTAGAAAAACACGCTTTTATAAATGCACGTAAAAAGTCCATTACGTGACATCATGGAATGCCAGTGCCTATCTTCCGGCTTCATCATCAGACCTTGAAACCTAATCGTGGTCAAAGTCCATTACAAGACTTTTCTAACAAATCCAAACACAGCTATACGCATGATACGATGTTCCATCATGAAGTTCCAGTTCATATCTTCCGGCTCCATCATCAGATCAGTTCGACAGTACCATATTATTGTATTGTCATGAGAACTACATACAGCTGCCAATTTTCATGACGCTACGATCCTTGGAAGATGGTTACCTTAGATTCCATTACATAGTTAGTTACATGCAGGTCGACCTAATAAAAGCGTGTTAAAAAAAAACTGTAAAAAAATTAACATGAAATTTCACGAGAATCAGTTGAGATCGACCTGTAGAGGAAAACACCAGCCCACCAACATACGATAACGATCGAACGGTCAATTATACAGGTTGTCCCTAGCCATTGGACAAAGCCGAAATGTACATATGCATTAGGGTATTTAGAACCAGTATACAAAGTATCATAACAATCGGTGTAGCGGTTACGAAGAAATTAACAAATTACGATTTATTTACTTTGGAGCAACCTGTTGTTAGTAGCTCCTGAGGTAATAAATAGTATAAAACCTTCGACCGTTTTGATTATCTTTTTTATTTATGACATTAATAAGATTCTGACTTTTGACAAATGTCATCATTGCCGCACATTTTCAAACAAATTGTTAAATTGTGTTTCTTTTTGTTGTCGATTATAGGAAATAGCTTTTGTTTGATAATTTATGTTTTTATCTTTTGTTCTAATTAAAAAAATATTACCGTTAGAGCATTTCTGAGAAGTAACCTTACGTGGGATTTAAGGGTTTGTCAAATGGCTAAGGTCACCCTGTATATTGTATGAACAAAAGTTTCCATATGCACCCTGAATAGGTATTTTAGTAAAATAAATATAAACATATGTTTTTTTCTGTTTTTCTTTCTGTTGTGTTGTTTTTCTTTTGTAACTGAAGTGGCGCTGTATGTAGAAGGTTTTTACAATAAATGTCTTTCTTTCTTTCTTTCTTTCTTTCTTTCTAATAAAGCGCCGACTAATCGGCCACTTTTGCCGACTAGTCGCCGACTAATCGCCGACTACAAATGTGGCCGGATAGTCGGCTTTCCCGACTAGTCGGTACATCCCTAGTAATAATAACTATGTGGTTAAAAGGATTTTTCTACATTGATGACGAAAAATTTGTATTGTAGTATATGTACAGAGGGCGCTGTCATGCGGTTGACAGTGATTTCGAAAGCTCTTCCGTATTTAATTATTTTTAAATTGAATTTATACTACTTTCTGCAATTATATTAAGTGGAATAATAAATATTACAAATTATTTAGTGGTTAATATTAAAACTTGAGATAGAATGGCACCATCGTTGAGAAAAACAGTGACAACTGCAGCGGCCGTTACAAGGTTGGTGGATCTTGTTTCAAATTTAAAAAATGATTTCACAGACATGAAAGGAAAAATTGATTCCTGCTATGACATTATAAAGAATCAAGAAAAACAAATAGCTTACCAGAACTCATGTCTCCAGGTGATTCTCAGGAAAATAAATTTCTCCACTCCTTATAATGAGCACAATTCACAGAACTGCACAAGTGAGCTACTAAACGAGTCAGGTCCTCAAGGCTTCATTTTTATTGATAACGAGCCCCTGTTAGATGTCACCAACTCCGAGCCATCAACATCAACGCCAGTTGCTGATCCTCTAACGGACCCGTCATCTGATGGTAAAGTAGCACACACAGCTGAGTCCAAGAGCCCTGTGTTAGAAACCACAGAACCGGCAGGTGCCACTCCTGAGCCATCGCACTCTGTTGGCAATCCTGAGTCAGTGGAAACTGCCCCTGTCCTTGAGAGGCGCAGCGCCCGCTCACGCCGTCGAGCAAACTCAGGCCAGGGCAAGCAGCACCCACGAGCAACTGAAGACAAGGTTCCTGCTACAAACGGCACTGCTCTAATCCCTTTACCACTGACTTCTGCATCAGCACCAGCACTCAAATCCACCGACTCCGTGCAACAGAAGCAAAGTACCCCTGGGCTACGTGCAGCGGCACCGCGAGTCGTGAGTCTACACGCATTCAATCTCAGCGAAGACACGACCGTGGAGGATGTGGTCAACCATGCGAAAACGCAGCTAGGCATCCCGGCCCCAGTGTGCGAGAAACTGCTGGTGACCAGAGGCAAGTACTCCTCATTTCGTCTCGAAGTTCCAGCTGATAAGCAGCGAGCTGCTCGTAATAGTGAAAACTGGCCTGATGGCGTATCAGTGCGTTTGTTTAATATTGTACAGAAGCAGCAACAAAAACACTACACAGTACAACGCGGCCCGACACTAACAAAATAATTACGAACTTTGTTATTATACACCAAAATGTTCGAGCAATTTGCAATAAAACATCACTTTTAGAATTACTATGTAACACGGAAAATCCTGATGTACTATGTTTAAGCGAAATTTGGTGCCTAAAAAGAGACTTGGAACGTATTAGGTTATGTGGGTATGCCCTCGCGAACGCATACTGCCGTGCGCGAGCTAATTCTCATGGTGGGGTAGCAATATTTTTACGCGAAAGTGTGCCTTACAAACAGCGCAACGACCTGCATGGCCTATGCGTACCTTATCACATTGAAATAACGGCAATAGAAATATTATGTACTAATCTAGTTATTGTTGCACTGTATAGGACAGGGAATGGAGAGTTTGACATTTATTTGGAAAAATTGGATTTATTATTAGATAAGTTAACTGACGAAGGTAAAAAGTTTCTTATAATTGGCGACCACAATGTAAATTATCATACCGAAAATACTATGCAACAGCGAGTAAATGACTTGCTTGGCACTTATGATTGTATAAACACAGTAACTTTTCCAACTCGCGTCACTACAGACACTGTGACCTCCATTGACTGTGGCATAGCGAACCGCGTCCGAGACTGTCTAAGTGTGTCACCAGTGGACACGTTTATCAGCGATCACAACGCTCAAAGGTATGAACTCGCTATAGAACAGATGCGAGTAGTAGGATATTGGGACTTTTGGCCCCCATTTTGGAACTCGTTTCGCTACGCTTCGCTTCGCTACACTCGTTCCAAAGGGTCCAAATCGTCCCAATATCCTAGCTACAACAGTGGGGCAGATTCCGAAGTGAAGTACTCGTAGAATGCCATTATCCTAGCTACAACAGTGGAGTAGAATCCAATTGCATATTTAGGATGGTTCCTAATACGTATCCATAATCGTCTACAGTTTTTGTGTTGTTGATGATCCGATGTGGGGTAGAATCCAAAGTTGATTTTGAATATAAAATCCAAATTGCATTACAACTCGTTAAAGTCATCGTTTAGGTTTCGCTTAAGTTGATTATTAAAAATTTTTTTTTTAAAAAGTGCAAAAGGCTTAACACAACGGGTACTAGCTAGCATTGTACCCACCAGATCTTGTTCTGATTCGAACAGGATCTCGTAACGCACCATCATTGCCCAGATTTGCAACGGGTAGAGATTTGCCGGGCTAGGTTTATTACGGTGTTTGTCACAGTATCACATCGCAGAATTGGCCAGAAACTTTGATGTGAACGTGGATCGGTTACCCATACTATCAACCGCTATAGCATGGATAAACCGTTGTATAGTACAGTACCTGCCCTGCCCAAGGTAGGGTTATTAAAACCAAGCAGGATACTGTATACGCTACCGCGTGTTTGTGTTTAACCGCCACCGCGTTGAAGTGTGTCGTGCATACATGCCCTGCCCAAGGTAGGGTTATTAAAACCAAGCATGATATGCACACGCCACCGCGTTACCAAACCAATCTCGCAAGGTTGGCCAGACCTCACAACATTGAGATGGTAAGAGTCACCGTGAACTAGCGGTTGTAATAGCCACGGATTCTCCGAGAGCTATATCAATGTTATTTGTATTTATACAAACGATTCAAAAAACTTTAAAAGCGCGATGCAGACCCAAGCACCCTATTGGTCAATACCTATGACGTCCTATGACGTAAATGTGACGATTGAATTCAGTTTTGTTAGAGAACATATCAGTTTAAATCTTAGTCTAATCATATTAAAGTTTAAAATATATTATTCATTTATAAAACTACGTAAACTTCGTTGCATGATGCTAAATAGTCAAATCATAAAATTTGGTTAATGCAAAATCAGTCTTACTTATTGAAAAATAAAGTTACATTTTATTTTAGTCATAAGTTTCATAGGTATATGTGAATACACGGTGAAATACAGTACGGGTGAATTAACACTCGAAACCGTGTTCGTTAATCGTAAATAGTCGAAGCTTCCGTCCTTCTTTTACTTCAAGCTTGGCAAGCAATAAACAAGAGACAAAGCATGGGATACGATAGAGTCAAGCGTGTGTTGATATTTAATTAAACAGATCAAAGAACAAAATAAACAGACTGGTTACTGTTTCAACCTTTGTAGGGTAAACCTCAGAAATGTTTCTACACTTTTAAAGTATGATTTCCAATTAACTCTAATTACATTGACATTTGATTAAGCTATAATTTTAATGTCTGAAAACCTTTAGCAAAATATAATACTAATTTACCTAACTAGGAAAATTACCTCGATAAACATGATTTGTAAATAAAACTCGTACTGAATTAGTTCATTATTTTCCATATAGGAACAATAGTTTAAAAATATTTTCAACGTAACAATAACAATTAGTACCTACACATGACGCCTCTGTATCGTTACTCACGCTATAACGGATCACATTTCAATTCGAAGTATTCGAGCATTGTTTTATTTATTTTGTGTCAGCGTGTTTACCAATGCGACCCTGTACCACGATACAAGTTAAGAAATATTCATATTCATATTCATATTCATATCTCTTTATTGCTATCATGTTCATCAGAATACAGGTGTTTCAATAAATACATTTGTAGGTACATGACACCCTGTTAGGGCACTGCAACATTCTTAAGTCTACAAATTACATTTCTAGTAGGTACTAATCATAATACATAATTAAAATTAAAATTAATCTCATTCACATAAATTGCATCGAGAGTAATATAACATGTCAATAGAATAGAATATACATAATTGGATCAGCGAATTGCGAATATAGTAAATTAAGTAATAATAAAATTCATAAAATAGACTCATTTAAATAATCTTTAACCTTATAGTAACATTTTGATATTAAGAGTTCTTTTAATTGGTTTACAAATTTTTGCTCTACATTTTCGTCTTTGATTTTGTTTGGCAACTTATTATATATTTTTATAGCCATGACAAAGGTACTGTTAGAGTGCATTTTTAGTCTAGAGGAGGGCAGCATTAACCGGTTTTTATGTCGTAGCAAGTGTGTTGTAGGTAAGTCTTCCCTTTTTGTGAACGCTGATAAGTTTGTTCTCGCAAATTTACATATTTCTAATATATACATACTTGGCAATGTGAGTATTTTATATTCTTTGAAATATGGTTCGCAAGATATTAAATCATCGAGGTTAAACAGAATGCGGATTAGTTTTTTCTGCAGTACAAAAAGAGATGGTGCATCTGTGCTGTTACCCCACAGTATTATTCCGTAGGTAAGCCATGAATTTGCGTAGGCGTAATATGTGGCAAGTCCAGTTTGTATATCCGTAGTCTTTTTAACTTCGCGAAGAGCATATGTAAAACTCGATAACTTCGCTCTAATAAACTTTACATGTGCCTTCCAATTAATATGCTTATCTATGACTAACCCTAGCAATGAAAATTCAGGTACCTCTTCTAACGGTATGTTATTATAGCTATAGTTAAGTGGTTGTGGAGTTTTTTGGCACGTATGGAAAACCATTAATTTTGTTTTTTCGTAGTTGATCTCTAGATTGTGTTCTGTTAACCAGTTATTTGTTTTATCAAGCACGAAGTTAAGTTTTTGGGTTATATCCGATATGGATTGGCTTTTAATAAGTAGAGAAATATCATCGGCAAATAGTACACATGTTTCATCTATTGCCTTAGGAAGATCATTTATGTAAATGAGAAATAATAGACATCCTGCTACGCTACCTTGAGGGATAGAAGCTTTTATTGTTTTCATATCTGATCGCACGTTTCTTATTTCTCTGCTGTGTATATCAAAGTGTTGGACTTCCGTAGTTTGCTCTCTGTTTTCAAGGTATGAATAGAACCATTTATGAGCAAGACCACGTATTCCTATGCCGTATAACTTGTTTAATAATATTTTATAATCTACTCTATCGTAAGCTTTCGTCATGTCTAACAAGATGCCAATTCCGTATTTTTTTGTGTCTAATGTGTTTATGACCTCTTGGATATATTTATAAACCGCTGAAGTTGTTGATCGTTTTTTCCTAAATCCATTTTGGCAATCATCAAATATATTGAATTTCTCACAGAATCCGTACACTCTATCACACATAGCTTTTTCAAACAATTTGGATGCTGTTGGTAATAGGGCAATTGGACGATAATTGTTAGGATTGGTTTTTGAACTCTTCTTATGTACCGGTTTAATTAAAGCTTTTTTTAATAAGTCTGGGAAAGTTCCTTCATTAAATGACTGATTTATCAGGATACTAAAAGGTACCGCAAGAGTTTCCGCACAATTTCTTATTAATGATGGTGGAATTTCATCTATCCCGCAACTGTTTTTGTTTTTGAGATTTTTTATGCTTTTCTTAATTTCGTGAACATCTACAGGGCGAAGAAACATCGAATTCTCTGTTGGGTGTAGAACAGGGTGACCTACCGGCTTATTGCTGGAGCATTTTGACGATTCTCCAATAGATAAGAAAAACTCGTTGAATTTATTTGCTACAGACTTTGGATCCGATATAAGATTTTTTTTGTTGTTATTTGTTTGTAATAACTCTACATTTTCCCTGTTTATTTTGTGCTCTTTATTTGTACGTTCATTTATTATTTTCCACATTGTTCTCACTTTGTTTTGAGATTTTTTTATTCGATTAGCGTATTGTAGTTTTTTACTAGTCACTACTGCCCTTTTCAATATTTTCTCATAACGTTTGTAGTACTTTTCGATGATGTCGTTTTTTGACTGCAAAGTAAGTATTTTAAATATTTATTACCCGACTGTCTAAATAGGTGCGTTATGTTTTGTGATAGTATTTTATTGTTTAACGAAACTTGAAATTTTCCCTATTACAATTTCAATAATGTATAAGTTTGAATAAATATGTAGGTATATAGAGCTCAGCAAAGAGTAAATAATAACTGATAGTTTAGGTTTAACATTCAAGGTTTTTAATAGATATGCCGTGAGAAACTGTTAATATTTCTTCATTATTTTCACTTGTAGGTTATAGTAATGTGTTTAATAGGGAATAGAGAGTCGTATCTCGAATACCAGCAATATTCAAATTAGTGATATTTAGTTATTAATTGTATTGTGATATGCCTATTATGTTAATTATTTCAATTTGACATTTTATATTTATTTAAATTTATGATTATGATGATGAATTTGCACGCTTGCATGCAAGCTAGGTGTACAACAAGATCTGATGATGATGATTATAATTACTTATTTAAATAAAATGTTCTTTGGGTTTAATATACATGAACACGTTGTAAGGTGTTGAAATACGAGTTAATGCAATCGACGGTTTCATTAGATAATTTGATACTTTGTCGGCGCTTTGTGCAAAACAAGAAATAAACATATTTTGAAGACTAAGTATGTGCAGTTATGTACGCAATCTGTATTATTTTATACTTGGTAAATAATGCTTACATTTAGGTTTAAATTTGAATACACGAACATGGTTCTTTAGTCATATAATCTTATATTTAGGTAAAATATCTACTCATCAAATATTTCATTATAAAACGAACAAATATACTGTTTTTATGCATTTATTTCTTAAATATTCTGCATACCGTATCGAAGCTGTTCGTTGTTTGTTAAGTGAAGCCGCTGTGACCTTCGTTTAAAATGTAAGTAAGTACTTTGATAATTTATTTTTCTGAAATATGTTAAAAGTATTGTTGCATAATTTTGGTTTATTTCTGTTTTGAAGGTCCGACTCTGAATATTCCGCTCATGTACGTACGCCTTCGCCTGACCTTAAGAAAAAGACTACAAATAATTTAAAGAAAAGAAAGGTGTCTCCGACATCCAGGTAACTATGCATGCGTCGTACTTTTGCTCTGAGTGGACGTGTGTTTCGCTAATTCTTGTGATTTTATTTTTAATTATGTTCTGTTTTATTTGAAACGTTCTGTAAACTCGGTACCTCCTTGTCTCACCAAGGGCTGCTTCCGTTTTCTCTGGCGGCCATATTGCTTAGTGTCGGACCTCTCACTCTACCGTGGAACTGTGAGTAATAGAGAGTGACGGGTCGAGTGGCTGCTGACGGGGGAGATCGAAGTTTGAGTGTTCAACTTTTTGCATTTTTTTGTGTGTGGGATTCGAACCCGCGCCCGATGCGCCGTTGCCGGGCGCCTTACCGCGGAGCCACGGGTGGATGAGAGCGTGCGGGCGAAATTTGTCATCACTATCGGGTATCACTGCCTCTGCGATTGGACTATACACTTTATTGCGCTGTTCATACGGCTGATATTACAAGATGCTGTGCGTATCATGTAACCGAGTCATCGAGACGGACCGTGGGTTGAAGTGTATGGGGTGTGGAGGGTGCTACCACTTACATTGCCTGTCGACCAAGGATACACCCAAAGATATATCAAATACTGCTAGCCCATGGATGTGTTCGTTTTGTACCTCTGTTAATACTCGTCGTCGGAGAAACGACCTCACACCTGTGCGAGCCTCAGGGTCTGGGGTGAACTTGGATGACTCCGTAATGTCATGTGATGTCACATTAGACGAATCCAGGCTTGCTATGGACACGCAAGGTACAAGTAATCTGAACAAAAGTGCTGCCCTTTTTACTCCTCCTAATGCTTTAAGTACAGGAAATCACAATTCAACGATGCCTACGGATCACGCGGAGTTGCTTAATAGTATACTCCTCAAAGTATCTCTACTCCAGACACAATTCTCGGCTATCCAAACAATACAGGCAGATATCAACCAAGTCAAATCAGATGTAACCGAGATGAAGAATAGCTTAAATTCGAGACTGGATGAGATGACGGGACGACTTGATGATATTGAATCTAGAGTGTCGGGATTGGAAAAGTGTAAAGCTGAGATTGATGAGATTAAAACTGTTGTGAACGGAGTAGTGTCGGATATGCGCAGGAACGAGCAGTGGGTCAGGCGTTCAAATATCCAAATTAATGGAGTACCTGAAACCAGCGGTGAAAATCTATATAAGATCTTAAATACTTTATCAGGGTTGAGTGGTTATCCCCTAAATGTCGCTACTGACGTTGATTTCGTGACACGCGTTGCCGTAAGGAACGATAGAGACAGGAAGACGCCAAAACCCATCATCGTCAAGTTACAAGCTCGATATAAGAAAGACGATTTCATTTCATCATTACGTAAATTAAAGAACTTGAAGGCATCCGATCTGGGATTTCCCGATAACGATAATCGAATATATATAAACGACCATTTATCTGCATATAATAAATATTTGCTTAAAGAGGCTAAACAAAGGAAAAATCAAAAGGAATATAAGTGGTGTTGGGTTCAAAACTGCACTGTTATGGTCCGTAAGACTGATAACTCGCCTATTTTGTACATCACTTCCGAAGACGCTTTAAACAAAATAACATAAGTGTGTACAACACAAATAACCGTCTTTTCTTGTTCATCGTTATTATTATACGAGTAAGACTCTTTCATTGCAGAAACAATATATTATGCTTCTTAATTATTATTATATTTAGGACGTGCTCGAATATGCTCAAAAATATATCTATTGGAATAGTGATGTATCCTCATTTCGCTACTATTATATTAAATCTTAATAAGGAAACCAAGACAATTATCATACATAAACAATTTAATATTATAATACTCAAAAATGTATCTATTGGAATAGTGATGTATCCTAATTATGCTACAATTAAATTAAATCTTAATAAGGAAATCAAGACAATTCTCATACATATACAATTTACTATTATAATACAAATTATTAAACACATGAATTATCTAGTACATTTAATAATTAATGTTAGTTAGCTATTATTACCAGAACGCTCGTGGGCTCCGTACTAAAACCAGAGAGTTTTTATCTAATGTGTTGAATTCAAACTATGATTTTATATGTATCACGGAAACATGGTTGTTACCTGGCATTTTTAATTCAGAACTTTTCGATTCACGATACAACGTATACAGAACCGATCGAGATTGCGAAAGAATGGGGGTAGCGAGAGGAGGCGGCACGCTGATCGCAGTGCGCCGCGAGTTACGCGCGGAACACGGAGCGCGGCCTGTCGTCGCCCTACCGGACGCAGACATAACTTATATTGATGTTCCCCACACTCAAGGTCCTTCGACGAAAAAACTTAGACTGTTTACATGTTATTTTCCCCAAGGAAAAGATCAAATAAATTCTCAGTTATTATTTTTTGAATTTTTATCTAATTTAAATACGGATTTTCCCGATGACGATTTTTTAGTCATAGGTGACTTTAATATTGGAGATGCAGTTTGGGTCCGTATTGACCAGCGTTCACAAGCCCTTAAATTAAGTAACTCTAACATCAACTGTCTCACTACTCAATTAGCGGCATTTTTGAACTTCTGTAACTGGCAACAGTATAATAATATACCTAATAAAAATGGTAGGCAGTTGGATTTAGTGCTTTGTAACCGTGACTGTGAAGTCAAAATCGTAGACCCATTAGTACCGGTTGACATTCATCACCCAGTCTTTTGCATAACGACTGATATAGGTTCGATAGAGCGTCATTTAAAACCTGCATTACGTACTGTTCGCCGTTATTATGCAGCAGATTACGATATAATAAATACAAAATTAAACCAAATAAACTGGGAATTGCATTTAGTCGTTAATAACATTGAAAATGCCGTAGATTGTTTTTATTCCATAGTTAATAAGATTATAGACGACTTCGTTCCGACAAAAACTCTATCTAATAATAATTGTAAATATCCAATATGGTTTTCTCGTTCCCTTATTACTTTAATAAAGAATAAAAATAGAATTCATAAAAAATGGAAAATTTATAAAAGAATATCTGACTATAATGCTTTCTCCCGTTTACGATACAAAATTAAGGCCATGGAACAGTCGTGTTATAAGTTATTTTTATCTAGAGCTGAAAATAATATCAGATTTAATTCCAAACATTTTTGGTCATTCATAAAGTCCAAAACTGATAGAAACGATACCGGTCTTCCTAACACTTTATTTTTAGATAATAGGTCAGCAAATGATGGTTACTCTACAGCTAATTTATTTAATGACTTTTTTCTGTCTGTTTTTGAACCCATTGTAAATACGTCGAGCTCACTTGATTCCATAGAAAATAATCTGCCAGTAAGCGTTATCAACACCGTTGAAATCACTGTGCCATTGGTCGAGAAGCATCTGAAGATGTTAAACGAGTCAAAGGGTAGTGGGCCCGACGCTATTCATCCAGTATTTCTCAAGCGTTGTAGTAGCTCTTTAGCGTTACCGATAACACTATTGTTTAATGGTTCTCTGAAATCAGGAGTGTTACCCAAGATCTGGAAAAAATCAATTGTAGTCCCTATTTTTAAAAAGGGTGATAAACGAGACATTAAAAACTATCGTGGCATATCAAAACTATCAGTTATACCTAAACTATTTGAAAAGATTATTTATGATACTCTATACCCAACAGTTAGACCTTTACTGATAACCCAACAGCATGGTTTTATCAACAAACGATCCACAGAAACAAATTTGTGTGAATTCCTGGATTACATTTTAACTGCCATGGATGGGGGCTACCAAGTCGACGCCATTTATACAGATTACTCTAAGGCTTTTGACAAAATCTCCCATTCCATATTACTTAAAAAGTTGGAACACTTCGGCATTCATGGCGATCTACTCAGATGGCTCACATCTTATTTGCGAGATAGGACACAAGCTGTAACTGTTAAAGGCTTTACATCCAGTTTCATCCCTATTACGTCGGGCGTCCCGCAGGGGTCCCATTTGGGACCTTTATTGTTTAACATTTATATTAATGATGTTATACACTGTTTTTCACATTCAAATGTATTACTATATGCGGATGATACTAAGATTTTTACAGTTATTAAATCTGAAGATGATTGTTTCAAGTTACAGGAAGATTTAAACAGACTAAATATATATTGTACAAATAATAAACTCTTCCTGAATATTGATAAATGTTCCATAATTACTTTTTCGCGGAAATATCAGCCCATACATTTCAAGTATAAGATAGGTACGCAAATACTAAATAGAGTTAACGAGGTCAGGGACTTAGGAGTATATATCGATAGTGAGATACAACTGACGTCTCATGTTGACAAAATTACGTCTAAAGCCTATCGAATGCTCGGGTTCATCCTTCGACAGAGTAAAGATTTTAAAAATCCCAACACAATACTTCTCCTCTATAATGCATTTGTTAGATCGCATTTGGAATATGCATCTGCAGCATGGAGCCCCCTATACTCAGTACATATAAACTCAATAGAACGAATTCAAAAGAAGTTCCTTAATCGTCTTAAATATAAATTCAATTCCTTCGTCTATGATAATTTAGAAAGTCTTCAGATGCGTAGAGAAAAGAGGGATATCACGTTCTTATATAAGATTCTGAATAATATTGTTGACTCCCAATATTTTGTAAACAAATTGTCACTTAGATGTCCAACCTTTCGTACCAGGTCCACTTATTTGTTTTCCATTCCGTTTAGTCGTAAAAGATATGCAAACAATAAGTATTTAGTAAGAGCATGTAGTACTTATAATAAGAAATATTTACATATAGACATGTTTCACTTAAATCCCACTAAATTTGTATCTGCAATGAAAGTAACAAAAAAGAAAACAAATGATAATAATAATAAATAATTATCAAACAATGATCACTAACTTTTAATGCAGCAAATCTGTATAAAACGCTTCTTCTTCTTGAATGTTGTAATTAATTAACTTGTTCCATACATTTCGTCATTAATTGTAGTCTTGTCATTTGGTATTCATTGTAGTCCTTTGTCATTAATTGTATAATCTTTAGGTTTAGTTTGTAATTGCCTTGTTAATTTATATAAGTGCATGCTACTTCTCTCAGAGCAATAATTGTGTTACCTACAAGTGGAAACTGTTCTGGCAATTGTATTAACTTAATTATTTTAACTATATGTGGAATTATATGCTGTTTGTTTCCCTATGCAAATAAATAATAAAAAAAAAAAAACTAATGAATTCTATGAATGTAATGTAGTATTTAAAGTTACATTTAATATTTAAGTACGCTAATTTTTATTTTTATTTCATCAGGTCCGAATTTGATTTGATTAACCAACAACGGCGCACCCCATCACCATCGCCCCCCACCAAAAAGAGAAGGGGTGCGTCCCATGAGATATAACTACATAATATATAATTTCATATTAATAACATTCACAAGATATAATGAACGTTTGCTATAACATCAAAATCAATATTTTTATTAGGAATAACGGTAAATTAACATAATACTCATTCTGTATAATGATTTTTTATATAACACTCAAATACTATAAATTCATTTTATATAACATACATAACGTATATCGATCATAGTATATACTATCTTTTAGTATAATTATTATAAAATATAATAGCGTATGATATACTAAATAGGTTATAACTGCTACCCCTATACAAAACAAGCTGTTGGCAGAAAAGTAGGTTAGGTTAGAACTGTGATCTCTACAGAAAATAAACTGCTGCCAGAAAAGTAGGTTAGGTTAGGTTATAACTGCGACCCCTATAGAAAACAAACTGCTACCAGAAAAGTAGGTAAGGTTAGGTTAGAACTGCGACCCTACAGAAAAAAAGCTGCTGCCAGAAAAGTAGGTTAGGTTAGGTTAGAACTGCGACCCCTACAGAAAATAAACTGCTGCCAGAAAAGTAGGTTAGGTTAGGTTAGAACTGCGACCCCTACAGAAAACCAACTGCTTCCAGAAAAGTAGATTAGGTTAGGTTAGAACTGCGACCTCTACAGAAAACAAACTGCTTCCAGAAAAGTAGGTTAGGTTAGGTTAGAACTGCGACCTCTACAGAAAACAAACTGCTTCCAGAAAAGTAGGTTAGGTTAGGTTAGAACTGCGACCTCTACAGAAAACAAACTGCTGCCAGAAAAGTAGGTTAGGTTAGGTTATAACTGCGACCCCTATAGAAAACAAACTGCTACCAGAAAAGTAGGTAAGGTTAGGTTAGAACTGCGACCCTACAGAAAAAAAGCTGCTGCCAGAAAAGTAGGTTAGGTTAGGTTAGAACTGCGACCCCTACAGAAAACAAACTGCTTCCAGAAAAGTAGATTAGGTTATTTTAGAACTGCGATCCCTACAGAAAACAAACTGTTGCCAAAAAAGTAGGTTAGGTTAGGTTAGAACTGGGCCCCCTACAGAAAACAAACTGTTGCCAAAAAAGTAGGTTAGGTTAGGTTAGAACTGCGACCCCTACAGAAAACAAACTGCTGCCAGAAAAGTAGGTAGGTTAGGTTAGAACTGCGACCTCTACAGAAAACAAACTGCTGCCAGAAAAGTAGGTTAGGTTAGGTTAGAACTGCGACCCATACAGAAAACAAACTGCTGCCAGAAAAGTAGGTTAGGTTAGAACTGAGACCCCTACAGAAAACAAACTGCTGGCAGAAAAGTAGGTTAGGTTAGGTTCACTGGCAGGCACGTCACCCTGGGAGTTGGACGCACAAATGCTAGCCGCAAGATACCGCGTGCGAGCAGAAGCGATAGCGCGCGGAGAAGGCCCTGATCCGGAAGCGGCTGAAAGAGCTCAACAACAGGCCGTTGAGAGATTGAGGGAGCACTGGAAGAGAGACCTGGAGGACTCCCCCTATGGAGTCCGCACTATAGGGGCGCTCCTCCCGTCGCTCGACCAGTGGATTGATAGACAGCATGGTGTGCTGAGCTACAGGATGACGCAGGTAATGACCGGACATGGATGTTTCGGTCATTACCTGCATAACATCAAGAGGGAGCCCACGCCGGTCTGCCACGAATGTGGTGACCAAGACGACACGGCCCAGCACACCCTCGAAACATGCAGGCGTTGGGACACGGAGCGGCAAAGAATGACGGTGGCTGCGAGAATTACGGGAGGGGACCTCTCGCTGCACAACATTGTTTCGACCATGTTGCACAGCGAGAGGGCATGGAAGGAGGTGGAGGCCTTCTGTGAAATGGTGATGCTACAGAAGGAGGCAGCGGAGCGGTTGCGCGAGGACGACGTAGACGCGCATCCGCTAAGGCGCAGACGTAGAGGAAGAAGAAGAGCGCAGTATGCAGCTGCTGCGCGTCAACTTCCCCCGTAACAGTAGGGCCTGTGGGTAGAGGGCCCACACTCCACGGTTTCACACGTCAGGGGGGAGAGTCAAAGCGTTTCTGACCCTCCCTCCTCAGATGCGGGTGCCCTGGCGGAAGCCAGCCAGGGATACCGGGGGGGCGTCCTGGTAGAATGTAGGACGCCTCCCCAAACGGCATATTGCGGGAAACGCCGGTGTGGGTTTAGTGGGTAGGCTCCTCCCCTCTCTTCATAATTGAAGAGAGCTGGGAGGTGAGAGTCCCACATACCCCCCACAATGGGCCCACCTCGGGACCAGGGGGACGATGCGTAACGGCATTCCCACATCGAAAAAAAAAAAAAAAAAAAAAGGTTAGGTTAGGTTAGAACTGCGACCCCTACAGAAAACAAACTGCTGCCAGAAAGTAGATTAGGTTAGGTTAGAACTGCGACCTCTTCAGAAAACAAACTGCTGCCAGACAAGTAGGTTAGGTTAGGTTAGAACTGCGACCCCTACAGAAAACAAACTGCTGCCAGAAAAGTAGGTTAGGTTAGGTTAGAACTGCGACCCCTACAGAAAACAAACTGCTGCCAGAAAAGTAGGTTTGGTTAGGTTAGAACTGCGAACTGGTTTATTCTATACGAGCATTATGCATTTTGGTGTTAGATGTATTGAGTAATATACATTATAAATCTGAGATATTATGAACGTTATACATAATGATCGTTATAGACAATGATATTATACTTAAATAACGTTATACTTAACAAAAATAGATATTTTGATGTTATATCTCACGTTCGTTATACACCTTGCACGGTATACAAAACAAACTTATACAATATGAGCGTATATAATATGAATATTATAGTATAAGTTTTTATGTCTTATATTACTTACCCAAGAGAAGCACTTCGAGCAAAGTTCAAGCATCGAGCAGTAAAAGCAAGAAATCTGATTCTAGGTATGTATTCACTTAAATGATACTATTTAAAAGAGATTGAATGTGACTTTCTTGTAATATTTTAATGAGTTTGCTAGAAATATCATTTAAATAATATATCTTTATTTCAGTTCTTCGAAGAATCCAGCTGAAACGGACATCTTTAAAATCATACGAGAAGAGGAGAAAATCAGCGGTGACCCTAATTTGAAAGCCATCAAGACGACATCAACATTTACAAGTCGCGTTTCTACGGGCTCCTCTCGACGTACTACAATAACAGCCGGTAATTATTTTATTGATCTTAAAGTGTATACTATCGATGATTATCAAAAGACTAACCCTGAAGAACGCTATAAAAAGGCATTGGCATCTGTCAAATTGCAATGTGATTTGAATTCTCCAGAGTGGGATCAAATGCAAAAGTTCTTGGGTCAAGCATTCAATATTTTTGAAGATTGTGAGCCTGTTTATTTTACTAATTACAAAAACTATTAGTCAGTACACAGAAACCGATATTACACAGACATTTCTTTTTAATTAAACAACTTAACAAATGTAATTAACTGTTGATTACAAAAAAACTGTTTTATTATTGTAATACAATGGCATGTTTTACGTTAGGTACTTATAAGAGGATAGATGGCCAATGCAAGTTAGTGACAGTATAATATGGATACGACTTTGATTAATGCACTAAAAAATAGATCGTGTTTGTTATCTAGACACACAATTATATGTTTATAGTAATTTTAAACATTATAGATTTTCTATATATTCTCATTTAATATTTAACAAGATACAGATCACTTAAATCAGACAAAAGATATATTATTCTAAAGTGAAATTTGCATTTTCTTTAATTGGACTTAAAAATTAACTACATACATGTCATGCAATTTTTTTGTATTTTTTTAAGTGGTATTTTCTTAGTTTTATGGAGCATTTTTGTTAACCATGTGGGCTTATCCATGTTTTGAATAGCGTTCTACATTCATGAGATATAATTTGCATTCGTCAACCGTTCTGAGTAGGTAATAACAACTCCATCGGACCTTGAAGCAGTGAAAGAGGAGAATGCTGCTCTTCGTACTGAACTAAGTGCATTACGTGACGTGCAGAATGACCTTGACCAGAAATCGCGCCAGTGTAACTTGGAAATTCAAAATTTGCCGGAACGAAAATCGGAAAACCTGCTACACATTGTTACTGCAATTGGACAAGTACTCGCTGTGCCCATACCAAGCGAGACCATAAGGACGGTACATAGAGTGGCCCACAACGCCTCGAGCGAACGTCCCAAGAACATTGTAGTGGAACTGTGCTCTCGCCGCTTGAGAGACGACGTGATAGCGGCGATGCGTGCGCGCCGCAGCCTCACCGCGGGCCAGCTGATGGACGCGGCGGCAGGCGCGGGCGGCGCGGGCCTTGACGACGCTATTGCCAGTAGACGTATTTATATAAATGAACATCTCACCTTAAAAAATAAGATTTTATATGCTCGGACTAGACTGGAAGCAAAGAATAAAAACTATAAATATGTTTGGATTAAGAATGCTACGATTCTCGTCCGTAAAGATGATAATTCACGGGTGCTCGTTATTCGTCGTGAGACCGACTTATCAAAGCTATGACGGTTCGGTCAAAGTTCTCTAGTACCATTTGAATTTTTAACTGCCTATACTTTGCCAAATACTACAATAGTAACACATAATGCTTATTTTATTTATATTGTCTGTTGTTTAAATCGAAGCCAATGTCCTATTATCTACACACCACTTATTATCTCACTAATGTTGTTTCGACTTCCTGTGTTAACTTCTATAATATTACAAATAATACCTTATGTAACAAGCGCACATACCTGTATTTTACTAAGACTAGCTAAACAAGTCCTCGGCCGCATATATGTACCGTCCATTATAGTTGTATATCTGAGTTATTGTTACTTCATATTAATTAAAAATTACGAGAAATAAAATAACGTTCTATTATCAAAATTGCGGCGGACTTAGATCGAAACTTATAGAAGTGCGCTTAAACATACTACAGTGTAACTATGATATAATTGTGTTGACTGAAACATGGCTGAGGCCCGGAATCAATGACTCTGAATTGTTTGATAATTCATACAATATTTTTCGGCGCGATAGAGATTTGGCGGGTACGGCAAAAAAGGACGGGGGAGGGGTGCTCATAGCTACCAAGAAATATCTAAAAGTAAACCGTAGACTAGATTGGGAATCAGTGTATGTGGAAGGTATTTTTATAGAAATTTTGACACCTAGACGAAAACTTGTAGTAAATGGAGTTTACATTCCTCCTAAATCTAATAACTCTATATATAATTCGTATGTTAGTAAAATAGAGGAGTCTAATTTTATGAACTATGATTGTGATATTTGCATAGTAGGTGACTTTAATCTGCCAGACATTTGTTGGACTCATTCTACGGGTGGGTCTGAATTTTTGGTAGCCAGCGACAACTTGGGCCAAAGCGAGAAAACGTTATTAGATACCACTAAATTTCTAGGATTAAGTCAATACAACATGCTCAGAAACGCGAATAATAAAATACTGGATCTGTTATTCTGTAATACTCATTGCAAGATTACTCAACCTGAGATCGAGCTTTCTAATGTAGACAGGCACCACCCTCCTATTCAATTTTCGTTAGACTTTTCGACATCAAACGCATTCCCAAAGGTGCAAGTACCAAAATTTAATTACCATAGGGCTAATTATACAAACATATCCGATGAACTTAATAAAATCGATTGGGAATCTGAACTTTCTCATCTAAGCCCGGATGACGCTGTTGACCGTTTTTACATTCTCCTATTCGACATAATTGATAACAACGTACCGTTAGTAAATAATAAGTCATCTAAATACCCTACATGGTTTTCTCCGGCATTAAAAAACACCCTTAAAAGAAAACGAAAAATATGGCACCGTTGGAAAGTTTATGGCTCCTTAGCTGATTATTCTGAGTACTGCCTTCTCAGAGCTCGTTGTAAAAAATTGTTATCGCACTGTTTTAATGTTTATATTTCTAATACCGAGAAGTCTTTACGTAATAACATAAAACCGTTCTGGTCATACATAAAATCATTAAAAAGTCAGTCATCTGAGTACCCACCCCAGATGCTCCATAATGACAAGATATCGGATTCTCCGGAAGAAATGGTGGAAATGTTCTCGGACTTCTTTAAATCGGTGTTCGAACCATGTCTCTCAATTGATTACGATGACCTTGAAAAAATACCCTTTTCTGAATCGGCCGTACAAGTAGCCGACGTAATATTAACTAAATCTAATATCCTTAAAAAGATCAAAACTATTGACGCCAATAAGGGCGCTGGGCCAGACAGAATCCATCCCTATTTTATAAAAAATACGGCTCATTCCTTACTTAGCCCGTTACACATAATTTTTAACAAATGTCTTTTGGCGGGCACGTTTCCACAGCGTTGGAAAGTTTCTTATGTAACTCCCATACATAAATCGGGCTCTAAAACACAGGTTTCAAATTATAGACCCATCTCGGTTCAATCTTGTATCCCTAAACTCTTCGAGGGTCTCGTACATGACATTGTCTACCCTTCCGTTGAAAGTACTCTTCTACCTGAGCAACATGGATTCATGAAAAATAAGTCCACTGTCACAAACTTGCTGCTTTACAGTAATTACTTGTTCAAGTCTATGGATGCGAGGCAGCAAGTGGATGTCATATATACCGATTTTCGCAAAGCTTTTGACAAAGTTGACCATCTGCTCTTACTGAAAAAGCTAGCCTTCAATGGTATTCGTGGTAACCTCCTTCGTTGGTTTATATCCTACCTATCCAATAGAACTCAAATCATTGTTGTTAATGGCTTTAAGTCGAGGGAAACTGACGTCACATCCGGTGTAATACAGGGATCAATATTAGGACCACTGTTGTATGTTATTTTTATTAATGACATCTTGCATTGCTTTCAGAATAGTAGCTTTGTTTTGTTTGCTGATGACCTCAAAATTTACAAAGCCATCAAAAATGAAAATGATTCCACCATGCTCCAAAGTGATTTAAATTCATTTCTCAACTATTGTCAGCGTAACAAACTGCAACTTGCTGTAGACAAATGTATGCAAATAACCTTTACTAAGAACCACAAAAACATTGTCAAGTCCGAGTATAGTATTGGAAATACCAAAATAAAGAAGGTAAATCAATGTCGTGACCTGGGCGTATTATATGACGATAAACTGCATTTTAATGTTCATGTTGATAATATTGTCTCCAAAGCTATGCGTATGTTAGGATTTGTATTACGTTCAACAAAACCTTTTAAGACTGCCTCGTCCTACCTAAAGCTCTTTAAGGCACTTGTAAGGCCATATCTCGAGTACGCCTCCGTAATATGGAACCCCAAATATAACAAATATTCCAATGCTATTGAAATGGTGCAAAAGCGGTTCCTGAGGTCAATGCACCGTAGACTAACAGGTAAAAAAATGTCCTACATTGCTCTTCTTGAAAAATATAACCTTCCAACTCTTGAAGCTCGGCGTAAAATGGCTGACGCGACAACGCTATTTAATATTTGCTCGGGCTGTTATAAAAGTTCTGAACTTCTTGAGGAACTTCACTTTAGAGTCCCTACACGTAGCGCGCGCTCATTGCGATCCCTCGCCTCTTTTGCCGTCCCGTTGTCCTCGAGCCACGCTGGCGCTCGCGCACCTTTGCACCGTATTTGTGATGAGTACAATAAATTGTGGGTTTCAGTCGACATCTTTAATAATAGTAAACTGCAATTTAAGAAAAAAATACTGAAATTGGCAATGGATAGTTAATAAGAGATCTACCTTCTTACTTTAATGCATGAGTGAACATACGCATACTACATACTTATAGTACCTAGTTATTGTACAATAGTCGTGTTAGTCGTTACTGTTTTATTTTTATTTTTTACTGTGTCTCTTCCTCTCTTAGTAACCATCATTCTGTTTGATAAGCTTAGCGTCTATGTAGTGTTAGTAAATTAACAATTGTATTTAGTACCTTAAGAGTAGTTAAGTGTAGTATATTCCTGTTATATATGTTTTAGTGAGAGCTGTTAAGGAAATAAGTGAATGTCCTTAGTGTGTCTCTGTAAACTTATCTCCTGCTCACTTATTTCTGTTTGCTTTCCAAATAAATAAATAAATAAATATGCTATTAATAACATCATCGGTGGTTTAAAATAAGGACATTAGATCGTGTTAAACAATTAACTATTTAGAAGTACTCTAGTTTAGTTAGGACGTACGTTTAGTTACATATTTCGTGTTATTATTATCATTTCATTATGCCTTTTTGTGTACCGTGTAGTACGTCTGTAGAAAAAAAGAATTGGGTAGGTCATCTTCGAAGCAATAAGCACAAAACAATTGCTGGTTCTGTTAAAGTACTTAACGATGGCGTTGAAGTCGTAAAGTCAGCATTCCGGAGGCGTATTGTAACTTATCGCATATCAGCAAAAAACGAGTCAAGTCTCGGATCTATCGATGCATTTATGAACTCTAGTCGAAACAAAATAAAGCAGCTTTTAGATTATTCACTTATGAAACATACGTGCGTAAAAGTTAATTTTGAGCTTTTTGGAACGTTTTTAATGTTTAAAGATAATAGTCAATCGATCAAGTCGTTTGGAACTAAAAATAAAATTTTATATCTAAGTTATGATTTTGAAGCACTGTTTTACGAGCTTGTGAACTGTTTAAAGAAAAAAATTGAGGAATTTCAGGATCGTGATAGTGGGTGGGCTTTTGTTAGTAGCTCACATTTAGAAATTAACATAAACAAATATCAACCATTACAGGGTTCAAGCTATGTTGACCTGCCAAAATTCATTAAAAACAAAAAAGCTTGTATAAATATACAAAACGACGATCAATGTTGTTTTTTATGGTGTGTAACAGCCGCTTTGTATCCCTCTATCAAACACCCTGAAAGAGTATCATCTTATCCTAATTTTCGTGACGTTTTGAATATTTCTCAGATTACTTTTCCGATCACATTTAATGACATTAGAATATTTGAAAAGCATAACCCAACGATTTCATTGACGATTTTTGGTTTAAAAAATAATAAAACTGTTATTGGCCCCCTTTACAAGTCTGATATATCCAGTTGTCAGAAAAAAAGAAAACATATAAATTTGCTTTTATTGGATGATGGTAGTCACCCACCGCATTATGTTCTGATCAAAGACTTGAGTCGTCTTGTGCGTAAACAAATAACGAAACATAATAGTAAGATATACTTTTGTGAAACCTGTCTGTTATTTTTTATAAAACAGGAAGAACTAGTAAACCACTTGTGTACAGGGATAGTTACCGTTTTACCAGAGAAGGGAACAGTAATTAAATTCAAAAATTTTGATCGTAAACAGAATGTTCCATTCGTGATATATGCAGATTTCGAATCATTGCTACAACCAACCGAGATACCTGAAAGTAGTAGTAGTAATTATGATACTGATTCAACCGATACTACCAATATGTCTAACACGTTTACTTTGCATCATCATATACCGGCTGCATTTGGATATTATATTGTTTGTAATGCAGATCCAAGTCAGAATCGCTATGTCTCTTATCGCGGTACTGATTGTGTCGACAGATTTATTGGTGCAATCTATGAAGATGTTAGTAAAATTTATAGAGTTATGACCAAAAATAATCAAATAATATTCAACGAGAATGACGAGTTAAACTTTTTGAACGCCAAACAATGTCATATTTGTAACCATTTTCTATTTTCTGATCGGGTTCGAGATCACTGTCATATTACAGGAAGATATCGCGGAGCAGCACATAGCCTATGCAACTTGCAATATAAGCGTCCATGTTTTGTACCCATATTTTTCCATAATCTATCTGGTTATGACTGTCATTTATTTATTAAAAAATTGGGTGAGGCACCCGGAGACGTAAAAGTTGTGCCTAAAACCAAGGAAAACTATATTTCTTTTACTAAATTTATTCCCATCGAGAACGAATATTTTCAGCTTCGTTTCGTAGATTCTTTCAAATTTTTAAATACAAGTTTAGACAAACTAACTAAAACTATGCAAAAAACTGACTTTGTTCATTTGCGTAAGTATTTTTGTAATGATGATGAATTTCAATTACTTACACGAAAAGGCGTGTTTCCCTATGAGTATATGAATAAATGGCAAAAATTTGAAGAACAATATCTTCCATGTATTGATTCCTTTTCCAATTCGCTTACTAATGAAACAATTTCTGAAAAAGATTATGACCATGCGCAATTAGTGTGGAACCAGTTTAAAATTCGTAATTTAGGCGAGTACACAGACCTTTATTTGCAAACAGATGTTCTTCTATTGACCGATATATTTGAAAAGTTTCGCGCTACATGCAAGCGGCACTATGACTTGGACCCCGCTTTTTATTTAACTACACCTAGTTTATCATTTGATGCCATGCTTCTGAAAACTGGAATAGAATTAGAGCTTATAGATGACTTTAATATGCTGAGAATGATCCAATCTGGAATAAGAGGTGGAGTCTGTATGGTCTCTCGACGATATGCTAAAGCTAATAATATATACTTACCTCACTATGATCCAACCCAGATGGACTCATACCTTATTTATATCGACTGTAATAATTTATATGGTTACAGTATGTGCCAGTACTTGCCTTTATCACACTTTAGATTTCTAGAAAACCATGAAATAAGTGCTTTAAATATCTCACAAATCCCTGATGATTCGGATTATGGTTATATTCTTGAGGTGGATATTATTTACCCTAAAGATTTACATGATAAACATAACGATTTGCCATTTTGTCCCGAAAAATGTATTCCGCCAGGTGGAACGGCAATCCAAACTTGTACCTAATTTATATGACAAATACTCGTATGTGATTCATTATACACATTTGAAAACTTGTCTTAAACATGGTTTAAAATTAAAAAAGATACACAGAGTAATAACATTCAAACAGGCCCCTTATTTAAAACAATATATTGATATGAATACAAAGTTACGTCAAATGACATCGTCTGTTTTTGAACAGGACTTTTGTAAATTGATGAATAATAGTATATTTGGTAAGACTTTAGAAAATAACGAGAAAAGGGTAAATGTGCGTTTAGTTAATCAGTGGGCCGACAATAATAACAAAACAAAAAAGAAAATTACAGCCGATAAGTTGATTGCAAGGCCTAATTTTCACAGTGTATCTGTTTTTAATGAAAATTTAGTTGCAGTGCAATTGAAACCAGATCTCATAATTTTGAATAAACCCATTTACATCGGTTTCACGGTTTTAGAGTTATCTAAAAGTCATATGTATGATTTTCATTACTCAGTATTTAAACGTTTTTATGAAGATCGTGTGCAAATGTGCTACACGGATACAGATAGTTTTGTGTATTATATACAGACCAAAGACTATTTTAAAGATTTAAAAACGCATTTTTTGTCTTATTTCGATACTAGTTGTTACGATGTTGATAATAAATTTTCGTTACCGGTTCAAAATAAAAAAGTACCAGGACTTTTTAAGGATGAAATGAAAGGAGAAATGGTTATACAATTCGTAGGGCTGCGATCAAAGGTATATTCTATTAAAACCACCGATGATGTTATTAAAAAAGCTAAAGGAGTGAAAAAGTCCGTTGTACGCGATTTTGGGATTTCCGATTACGAAATAACACTATTTGTAAGAAATGTAACTAAAAGAAGAAATGTATTATTCAAGTCAATTAAGCATGAGATATTTACACAAAGTGTGAATAAAATTGCACTTTCAGCTAAAGATGATAAACGTCTGATTTGTGACAACCAAATATCAACAAAAGCTTGGGGGCATAACTCAATATTGTTTAATAGATAAGTTCTAGAAACTACAAATGTAACTTAGTTTAAATCTATCTTTAAATTTTGTATTAGTTACTACTCTACGTTAGAGAAATCCTACGAATTGTCAATTGTGTATGAATAATTTTGTATATATTTTTTTTAAATATGATTTTATATAAATAAATGTTTTGTCTTATCATGTTGTTGTTTTCATTTTTATTACCATTTTCTGATCCAGCATGCATAAGAGCTAAACAAACATTAATACTTACTACAATTGTTTACCACACCTCTATTACCATCCTATAAATTCGATTTGTATTTCCTATGGCTGTTACGACTGTTATGCATGATGAGACAGTAATTTTCCCGCACACCTAAGCTTCAATCTACTTATGTCATAGATACCTACATGATACAATTAATAAAAGTACGACAGGTTCGAACCTGAATCAAAATATGTTGTTTGAGGTATGCACGTGTGAAGTTATCATATAGCATTATTGCGCATTCGAATTTCGCTGAGTTATGATTTGTAAACCTTTATAAGCGCGTTAAATTGAATTCTTCTAACACTTGGATAGCATCAAACGCCGACAAATATTACTCCTGACAATCCTGAACATCAACCTTGTAAGTTACTTTTTCTTACTTATCTTGTTATATTATTTACAAACTTAAGCCATTTTAATTAAGATTTTATGAAATTGTTTTTAATTTCACTTGCAAGACATGGTCATAAAAAGATCAAACATAAATAAGACAAACATCAAAATTTACATTTGTGCATCGTAGTTTGTCTAGAATCGTAACACATTCAATTATTATATGTTACTAATTTTTACGGTTTCTATTTTAGATTTTTCAAAAATGGCAGACAACGAAGACACTCAAATTGCATTTTCACAATACGCACAAGAGTTTGAGCTACCCCAGGAATTTGATGATAGTGATTTATATAAAAAAATTAAGAAAACCATTGAAAACCCTAAAGCCAAGAAACGTAATAAAGTCAGCGTTAATAATAAAATAGTGAAAAGGAGTCTAGGACATCCACCATCTTTCGTGATAAATAATGAGGCCAGCAAAGGCAATAAACTGGTGAAAATTCAAATAATCGACATCAAAGAAGGCATAACGGATCAAAACGACGAGCAAAGCGAAAATGTATTACTAAGCGCGCAGTATGTTGCGAGTGATAGTTATGATGAAATTATTGATGGCACAGAGGCATTAATAAATAAAATTTCAAAAAAAATTTGCGGTTACAGTACTAGTTATTAAAGTTGTATTTTAATATTAAATTATTAATAAATATTATGTGAGTACTTTGGCGTTTTATTTATATATCATATTCATACTAACTAATAAGTTTTTCTTATTCAGTCACTTCAAAGTTAAAAATTTTAAAAAATAACAATCAACCACTATGAAAAACTACCACCAAACCACCACCACTATGATGTCTGTTTGGCCCTATGGTTGACTGGTAGAGAATGCCATTTGGCATTAAGTCCGCCATTTGTACATTTTGTATATACTTTGTGCAATAAAGTTTAAATAAATAAATAAATAAATAAAAACTTGTTAGTTGGTAATAAGTAATATTTATATAGAATGGGATAAAAAGAAAATTCTAATAAAAGTAATAACCAACATTTATTTTAAGAAATACATTTTTGATACAAATTAAGATTAGATTCGTAAATTGTCTAAATACCATTTTTTGATACATATAACATTTCTAACCGCACAACTTTTCTTATGATATACACAATTATAAATACACTCAGGCAAACAATATTTTTTATACAGCTCTTGTAAATTAGGTACATTTTTTTCACCTAACTCTAAAACGGTACAATTTGGATATAAATTTTTAACCCATTGAACTTTTTCCATACCTTTCACATAGATCGTTTTATCTTTTATATGGGTACCAATTAGTCTTTTAAATTCTTTATAGTCAATATAACCCTCGTGCCACAAAATACCTAAATGTTTTTCTACCCATCTTATCTGCCTTTTTTCACTTTCCGTTAATTTAGAAAATGGAAAGGGGGGTTTTATTAAAAAAACTTGTGTGTATTCCAACGTGCTGTATGAAAATTCTTTGACAATAAATTCGTTTTCTTTTGTTTTAAACCCTTGAAGGTCTACAAATATATGTTGCATTATGATATTTATGATACTTTTTTCGTAATATTACTTAAAGGCTTATATTCAAATATACTGTCATTTAAAATAAGGCAATAAGCTGCGGTGTTCTTTGGTATATCTGATTCACACTCCAATTCAACTCTTACATCTACCGAACCGGTTTTCAAGGTTTCGTTTTGACGAGAACAGTTGATAACAAATAAAGGAGCTATATCTTTAAAATCTTGAGGGCTTAGCAACGGCGCTTGTAGACGGTTATAATAAGACTGCTGAAATTTCGCATACTGTTCGTATAATATAGCAAACTTTTCAGCCGAGAAACTAACATCAAAACTTTCGTACGGAAAGTAGATTGAATTCAAGAAAACCTTAACATCTCTCAAATTACAGTGATCAAATTGTGTTATGTCTTTATCAGCATGATTTTTTCGGTCTGTTTTCAATCCGATTATAACGTAACGGGGCTTTTCAATTTGAGATGACGTTTTGATAGACCAAGAATGTTTTGACGTTTCTGGCAAGAGCGGATATTCATACAAATCCCAAGTCCTAAATGCTACCTGAATGGCACGATCTCTTTCCAAACATTTGAGTAAGTTTAATCTTTCCCGATCAGACACTTTAACATGAGGCATGCGCCATACTATTTTAGATATAGTAATATTGTCTATGTATTCATTCGCATTTAGTTTAACGCTATTCAAATTAGTGTTGGATCTTAAGAGAATAAGTTCATGCTTACAATTAATAATGATTTTGTTATAATCCTCAGCAAACCCTAGAATTTTGTTTAAAGGTATAGACACAGAAAATGTACCATGCGTGTTTTTTGTTCCGTTGACATTAAATCCCCATAACTTAGACATGGATGCTTCCAGTTCATTCATAGATACAAGAGATTTCATAGTCGTGGTAACTCCTGCGTTTTTTATTTTATCAATTTCAATTCCATTTAGTTCATATCGAATATCTTGAAATAGATGAAGTATGGGGTTATTCGTAAAAAGAATACTTTTTACCTCTGCTTTTGTTTCTCTGTTGAATGCGGTTATAGTACCTTCTATGTATAAAGAACTTGCTGATGGTAGTACGTAAAGATCTTGCTGGTTAATAGGTATACGTATTTCATCGTTAAAATTAAAACTTGTTACGTACGGCTTATAAGAATGATATTCAAAGCTCTCGATAGAGTTGTCAACGGCAAAAGGTTCTGTTAAATTTAATATACTCATTTTAATAGACCTAGGCTTTGAAGGAATTGCTTATTTTGTTTTGTAAGTTTCACTTTAGGTCTTCTTTTCGTGATTGCCTGATGAGTACTGGTAACGTTTTTAAGGGAGACTGAAGTTTTATTAAAGTCTATCATTTTTTTCTTAGATGTAAATATATCTGAATCTCTTCACCCCGTAAATTAACTAGATTATTTTTACCGTCTAAAATTCTTATCGTGATTGAATTTAAGCTGTTTTGGGTTACAGGAAAATAAATAACGTTTTTTGGCGTTTCTATAATCCTATAACCAGGTGGCACATTTGGTACAAACTCGTGAATAATATGACTAGGTTTTCCGTTAACAAATGATCCGCTCACTATGTCACATTCAATGCGGACTATAGTTGTTGACAGAATGGAGACAGGATAAGGAGATTCTGTTAATATATTTGCTTTAATGGATTCTGCTCCGAAACCAAGTAAACTACCGATAGAACTTTCTTTATCAAAATAAATATTTTCAGAGCATAAAATAGATGTTTTTAATGTATTATTATTGCATGTTAATGTAAACGAGCATCCTTGAAGATGTTCTTTGAGGTAATCATCAATATCTTGAAGTTCATATGATCCTTCCGGAATTTTAATTACTTTGTTTTTACCATAATAAAACTTATTATTTCTGTTGTCTATGTTGGGAATAGAATTAAATGTTGATATATACAACAGGCCGCACTCATATTCACCATCCAGTTGAAGAGCTGGTGAATGGTTTGTTATCAGAGTAGAAGATGTTCCAGTTATAGACAAAGTGAAAGACATCGTGAGAATGATAAACTGTTTATTGTGTGAGGGTATTTAAACGGTTATACCAATATTGTTTTAAGTATTTTAGACATAAATGACCGCAATTGACAGTATTAAACTTTTGGTACGTGTTATAATTATAGTAAATATCGAATTTTTTAAAATAATTCTTTAATTCTAGCGGAGGTGGAAGGTCACCATAACTATTAAAATATTCACAATAATTGTTATCTTTAACGTAGGCTACCCAGTGTGTACCATTGTTTTTAGAACTATCCAAATTAACAATTCCACATTCTACTTTTTTAGGACTCTTTGGTAAACTATCTCTCATATAAACTCCCCGGAAATGTGGAATATCAGATGAGTGTTTTAAAATGTCAATATTTGAAAGAGCGCGCCTGGGTAACCTGTCATTTAGTTTTTTGAAATTTTTAAACATAATCCTTTACCATTTTTATATGGTTTAATATGTAACCCTTTCCCTAATGCAATCGATTCCATCATCTTGTTATGCCGTTCTGATTCAGCTAAATTTTTTCTTGCAGCTTTGTAATCACCTACAGCTTTGGCAATTCCAGCAGCTCCTCCTGCTAAAGATCCTAACTCAGAAAGCCCCGCAAAAATAGGTATTAGCGGTAAGAAACCTCCAGTTTTGGGAATTGGTATTAAACGAGGTATCCGTACCTTATCATTGCTATTAAAAACTTTTTTTGCAGCAATAAGTGCCCGATCAATTATATTACAACCTTTTGTTTTTGGTTTCCTTTTTAATTCAGTGCGTATCTTAGACACAAATCGTTTAAAGGGTTTTATACCCGCACCGGCCTTTATTTTAGATTTCATCACTTTACTAACTAACCATGAAGCAATTTTTTCTCCTCTTCCTGCATCTTTCGACTTTCTTCTTTGTTTCGCCATTTCGTATAGTTCTAAATCAGCCCGATGTCTATCAGCTAAATCAGAATATCTATCATATGCTATGTCGTGTTTCATACACGCATTATCTAGCGCATTGATTCCTTTATCACCTCTTTGTAACCTTTTGCGCAATTTTGTTCCCGGTCCGCAATAGTTATAACCAGGTAAGTGTAATTCAAATGGTAAATTATTAATAGCGCTGTTTAAGAGTCCTCTTCCTTTCATATCCAGTAAGATAATAACACCTTCATTGAAGAGAAAGTATATAAATATAACTAAACAATGGCATTTTTATCAATCCAACTGTTTTCACTATCATTAAGCCCTAACCATTTAACATACAACTTTCTACCCTTTTTTTTAATAACTTTTTCTACAAGGTAAACATTTGGATAGGTGGTTTTCTGAAGTTCTTCTTCATAAAATGTACCGAGTATAGTATTTCTATGCTGGTCTTGAATGTGATACGTCACAGGTTGAGTGCGATTCACATGTTTAATAGTGAAAAGTTCTGTTGACCAATTAGGTGTATAACCTTTTTGAAAGACGCTTTTATACTTGCTAATGCGTACACAATCCCCTATATTGAATTTGTTCAATTTATGACGTAAATTAGATTGCAATTTTTCAATATTTTTTGATACTTCAATTTCATTATCAAAATTTACATCAATAGGTTTAAATTTTGTTGTGCGATGTACAGTTTGATTATAAGATTTTACTACATCGTCTAACGGTTTACCAACCCATTTATAGTTACCAACTAAACTAAAATATTTATAAAGTTTGAACTTAAGTGTTTTTATTAGCCTTTCAACAATAGATGCCTTCTTAATTGAATACGTTGAGTAATGATTTACTTTTAATGATTTTAAATAGCAATCGAATTCATTATTGTAGAATTCTTTTCCTAGGTCAGTTTGTAAGTTTTTAGGTCTTCGATTAGATATTTTTATTATTAGTTCGAATGCATTTTTGACTTCCATTTTAGTTTTAGACTTAATAGGTGTACACCATGCGTACTTTGAAAATGTATCAATAACAGTTAAAATATATTTATATCCCCTGTTAACCGTATGCAGATTTTGTAAATCGATTAAATCAGCTTGCCATAAATCGTCAATTCCTTTTAATACAACCGATCGTCGCTTAAAATTTCTTCGCGCTGATCGATGGATCTCGTTCACTATTTGATGTTTTATCATTATTTAAGTTTTTAAAGATATCATCTATCTCCTTCTTCGTGTAAAAGTTCAGTTTTAACTGAGATGCAAGTTGATGAATTTGATTATTTATTGTGTTAAAGAAAGAGTCTATGTACTTCTTTTCGTACATGTTTTGAATGTATTCGTCAACGTACTGCTTGTTAACTGCATCATCGGAAGACATTGGTTTACCAACTCCTTTTAATCTTAAAGATTTTAAATCAAAATGTCCCGCTTCTGTTCGAAGCAAAGCCTTGTATTTGAGCTCAGAGATTTCACTAGCACGCATGCGTTTATGAACATGGTGACCGAATTTGTCTATATTCATTTTTATACTTGATAGTCAGACAACAACTGATGAAAAAAAAAAGAGTATTCATTTATATATTATTTACTAAGCGTGCTTCACGTAATTCTTCAATGATAGATATTATTTCGTTATCTAACCCTGTATTTCCAGCGTCACGCGATGCAATAAGTAGTTTTAATCTTTCTACTAATTCGTTTGGATCATCCCAATACACATATGAGATGTCTCTTTTAAATTTTTTCATTGATGGCAAACCTTTACCGGATACATATAATTCTTCACTTACTGTACGTTGTTTGGACAATTTGAAAAGAGGTTTTATAACGGATAAATATTTCATGCCCTTGTTACTTTTTATTGGTTTATTTGGATCGAAGTCACGTCTATGTGCATTAGTTTTCAATAACAAAGTTTTATATGCTCGTTTATCATCTTCAGTTACTACTTTTAAATCAGGTACTTTCTTAAACAATAAATCATTTAAGCCCTGCGTTAAACAATAACTTTCTCCTCCTATCGTGAGTTTGCCATCATTCACAGAAATTGGATACGATCCAAGCATTAGCTTACCACGCTCATTTCGTATACCGAATGGAATGTCTATATTAAAATATTGTTTTTGCCAAGCGGGATCTTCGCGAGGAGAAGCATACGAGTCTGACGTTCTAAATGAAGCATTATTCGTTGTGTCAGAATCATTTTGGTCGACACTTTCATGTGATATAGAATCGCTGTCATTTAATTCATTATCACTATAATTTGATTCGGATTCAGGTGATTTTCTCAGGAATGTTTTATTATCTAAACTTTCTTTCATTCCATCTTCAGAAGGACTATATTTCAATGTTTTTACTGACTTGTTCCATTTAAACCTATCGTTATCAAAATCTGTGTCACTAATGTTTAGATTGTTATCATTATTATTATTTTTATTTTTTACCATTTCACTAAGTGGATCTGTGATTTCACATCTCGAATGAGCTTAACTTTTTTTCTTACTGCTTCAGCAGATTGGAGTACTTTTTGTTTAAATAATTTCTCCTCGTTAATTTTATGTTTCATGTCCGAACTAGTCGACTTCATTTTAAGTAATAAGTTTTTAATATAAATACTATGCTTTATGTATCCAGTTAATCTAGCATGATAAATGTATCAAAACCTTTCCTATAACATCCAGAATTCTTATTACAATCTTTATTTATAACTAAGTAATTAAACGGCATGTTCAATACTTGTCCACACATTTCGCGAAATTGAGACCACGACATATGACTTCCTACATGTTCATCATAAACATGCTTCAAATTAATATCATCTTGTTTAAAAAGAATGATTAAGTTAGCATTATCTCTTATTAATTGTTTAGGTATTTTACTATACGTTTGATTCAGATAGAAGCTATCTATATTTTTATGTCTTCCCATTGCAAAGTAATCGCGTATATTGTTTTGATTTTCACATGCAACATCATCAAATATCATGATTGAATTAATGTTAGCTATGTGAGGACTTAGTACTTCATCATTGTCACTATATTTTTGAAATGAAACTGTTGGAACCAGCTTTAAAACTTGCTCTAGGAATTGATACATGGGCTGGAATAAGGTTTTAGAGTATACATAAACATTTTGAAAGCGGAGACCTTGTTCATGTAGCAGCAAACTAACAATTAAATTAGTTTTTCCACAGTTGGACGGACCGCATATTATACAGCGAATAGTATCAGGTAAAAGAGAACCATGTCGAAAATAGCGTTTATTGGGCGAAGAACAAACGATATCCAACTGCAATCTCTGAGGTTGTTTTACAAACTTCATGTTACCAATAGCCACGTGCAACAAACTTGAAAGGCAATATGCAAATAATATACTTTCATAAGCATTAGAGTATATATTCATTATTTTAAATAGGGTTAGAGCCACATCGGATCATCAACAACACAAAAACTGTAGACGATTATGGATACGTATTAGGAACCATCCTAAATATGCAATTGGATCATGCCCCACTGTTGTAGCTAGGATATTGGGACGATTTGGGCCTTTTGGAACGAGTGTAGCGGAGCGAAGCGACGCGGAACGAAGTGTAGCGGAGCAAAGCGACGCGGAACGTGTTCCAAAATGGCCCAAAAGTCCCAATATCCTACTACTGATGCGCCGTGACAATAAAAATGAAAAACACCGTACGGTTGAGCGACGGTTGTTGGACAAGAATCATTTCGATTATTTTATTATGACATTTCAAATTATGATTTTAGTTTTATAAATTCTGATTATTTTGACATTAATTACAAATTCAATAAACTTTTCAATATACTTACTGTGACGTCCAGGCTCCGTTGTGTACTGGGTGATCAAATGAAACAACTGTTATCACTCGTGCACTCCGCCAGCTACCCACTCGCCATGACACTTCTCCACGGAGTGAAGCTAGCGGGTAGTTGCGTCGTACTGTTTATTGTGTAATCGTCACATCTCTCCCTTTTTATAATGATTTATTTATTTTACTTTATATATTTATCATGCAACAATAGTTCAGTTTATCGTATTATCTTATACTCGCTAGGTTAATTTATTTTTCCAATCTAGGTATACTACCACCGGTTCGGAAAGGTTAACCTCAGACCCGAGAAAATAAATATTTTCCAACACTAGCAAGCCTTTAAATCTGTAAAACTATTATTTTACTTTTACAATTTCTTCTTAGGTGTCAGTCCCTCTCCTTCTCCTATTTACAGTTTTGAGTTTTTTATTCAATTGCTTATAACTCAAAGATTTACTTTTCCTTTTGATGCTTACACATTTCCAGGTATTTTCATTAGCATACAATATAATATTTGCCTAATTAATACCTATTTCATGATTTAGGTACAATAACATTGTAAGCTTGCCAAGCGTCTTGGACATTAGTTACTTATTGGCAATAACTGATTGACTCTGTTTTACTAGTCTTGTATGATGTTAATATATATAATGCAATTTAAAATAGTTGAAGATAATCCAAGGTCAAATAAAGTAGGAATGTTACATTCGTTGTAGAGGTACCACGTCAAGTATGATTAGTTTTACTTATGAATAGGTTAAGCAAACAATAATCTATATAAATAGATTTATATATTATTAATTTGTTAGGTACCTACTAAGATTTACCTGCCTATTTGACCATTATTATTATTAATTGCATTGCATACATATCTAATTATCGTTCTTTAATTATAATACTTGAATAATATAATCTTGACATCAATTAATCCAAATATTTATTTTATTAATTTTATTGCTCAAAAAGTAACACAGCAAATATAATATCGAATGTAATATTATTCTAGCAACTTACTTGTGCGAAGAATCATAATTACAATTTATGTTATGAAAATAACGTAACACTTTACTAATTGAAAGCTGATTTTTCAATTGAATTGTGACCAGTAAGTATTGTATTATTATTTCCACAATAATTACTGTCGGACTGTCACATAAATATTATTATTTGTACTTGTACACTTTTTCTTCGGTTTATTTCAATTACTTGCAACATATTTTATAAACCTGAAACATAGGTATACACCTTGTATGTCTGCTTCCTACATCCTGCCATTGGTAAGTATGTCATGTAATTTCAATAAACATCTTCCAACGAACCAATGGAATTCCATTATTCTAACCATGATCCCATGAAATACTGAGTACACCAGAGTACAGTTCGAATGTTTAGGTCCTTTACCATTTTATCGTTACGTTTAACGTTTCTAAATGATAAGACCTAGGTTTTTGGTCTTTTGAGTCTTAGTGCTCAATTAGTACAATAAATGTGTACTCTTGGGTAGATCAATGAAGTGGTTCAAGCTACAACTTTGATCTACTAGTTTTACTTAATTAGTTAGCCTCAACAAATTAAACATCAGGCAAACTGTCATTGAGAGCGATCAAAATCACGGTTAATTCGAATACTTATTGTTTTTATTTTATAATGTGTAGGTACCTACACACAGTATTTAGTTATTTGTTTCTGTTTTGATTTAATGTATCGGTGCTGAGACTATGTATAATTTCTAATGTATGTATTGTCTCAACCGCATACCTAAGCGTTTTGGCATCCTTAATTATTGTAAGTTTATGCATGTGACTGAAATAAGGAAATATATTTTCCGGTAAAGTGCCTTTTTAATTACACTTAATTATAATTAGTCATCACATCACACACATCACTCATCTTCATCTGAGTAGGTGTACCTACTACCTAGATAGTTAAAAAGGAACTTCGTCATCTACACTGTTAACCGACAAAAGTCGTATGTCTATTTACAAGACATTAGGTTAACTGCTGGTCACTAGAGTTTTTTCTGTTAGTACCTTAGTCATGGTTGCCTTGGGTATAGTTTCGTAGTTTAGTTAAGTAAGCAGTGCTTCCTCACCGTGTAAGGGTTTTTACAGCATTGACTTTAGGTACTACATGACATGATGTATTATGACAGGCCCAGCGTCTATTTACGTACCTGTTGTACTTGGGTTTGTAATTGAGCTTTGCCCCGATTATTATTCTACAGAATCATGTATTCCGGCTTTAAAATAGATTGGAATTGGGATTTATTATATGAAATCTGGGTCATATACGATTTTGAAGAATTGTATATCCTCATCTATTTATAGGTTTTATTTGGGCAGTTTAGGCATGCCTCTGTGTTCCACAATTTCCACGGCTACTTACGCAGAATGCATTATTACTCTTATCCTGGTCACCTGCTTGTTTCTCTTAAACTATAATTTAACCCGTCTTGTAACTGTTCCAATAGGATTGCTACAACAATCTTTAACCGGAATACCGTCTAAGTCGTCGTATAATATATTTTTGTATATACTTTGTTCGTTTTTATTTAAGCTGATACATTAAGTTCTTACCCATACGAACATCTGCAAAATGCAGTAAATTTATGATACGGGTATAGGTTAGAAGAAAGTTAAATTGTAATACTTTACAGGAAATGTTTTCCAACTGGCGTATTATTATTTTTTTGTATAATTGAAATCTATCCTGAATCTACATTAGTAGATATGCCTATTCCCGAGGCCATCCATCTATACCTACGCCTTAAGTTAACTGGAACAGTAGGCAGAGGCACTAAACTGCTAACATTATATATAATTTCGAACATTATAACAAACTATTATATAATTTCGAATTCAATAAATACATTACATAATAGGAGGTCACTCTATACTAACATAATGTCAGTTTATGACTATTTTGCCTCCCTATTAAGTTTTGGTGGGCTAAAGAATCCATCTAATGGTGGTATCTAGGACATTTTGGATGACCTAAAACAAGATACTATCGTTAGTACCAACCAACACTATATCGCGTCAGTTTACTTTTAAGTACTATGTTGTACTAATTTGGACGACCTATAACAAAAGGTCCTATCGTTAGTACCAACCACCACTATCGCGTCTACTAGACTAGTTACTAGGTACACTTGACTCTTTTGGTTTGTTAGTACCAGTCCAACATTCAACTTACTAATTATTCTCTGTTTGTATCGCAGGTAAGTGTTATGATTTCGCTTATCATTTCTTTTGTTTTGCTAGTACTAGTTGAACATTAAACCTACTACTTATTTATTTTGCTAGTACCAGTTGAAAGTTCCAACTTACTAATTATTTGTTTTGCTAGTACCAGTTGAAAATTCCAACCTACTAATTATTTGTTTTGCTAGTACCAGTTGAAAGTTCCAACCTACTAATTATTTGTTTTGCTAGCAACAGTTGAACAATCAACCTACTAATTATTTGTTTTGCTAGTACCAGTTGAACATTCAACCTACTACTTATTTATTTTGCTAGTACCAGTTGAACGTTTCAACCTACTAATTATTTGTTTTGCTAGTACCAGTTGAACGTTTCAACCTACTAATTATTTGTTTTGCTAGTACCGGTTGAAAGTTTCAACCTACTAACTATTTGTTTTGCTAGTACCAGTTGAAAGTGTCAACCTACTAATTATTTGTTTTGCTAGTACCAGTTGAACATTTCAACCTACTAATTATTTGTTTTGCTAGTACCGGTTGAAAGTTTCAACCTACTAATTATTTGTTTTGCTAGTACCGGTTGAAAGTTTCAACCTACTAATTATTTGTTTTGCTAGTACCAGTTGAAAGTTTCAACCTACTAATTATTTGTTTTGCTAGTACCAGTTGAACGTTTCAACCTACTAATTATTTGTTTTGCTAGTACCAGTTGAACGTTTCAACCTACTAATTATTTGTTTTGCTAGTACCAGTTGAACGTTTCAACCTACTAATTATTTGTTTTGCTAGCAACAGTTGAACAATCAACCTACTAATTATTTGTTTTGCTAGTACCAGTTGAACAATCAACCTACTAATTATTTGTTTTGCTAGTACCAGTTGAACATTTCAACCTACTAATTATTACTTATACCAACTGCAGCATAGATGTGATGTACAGTTTACTTCTTGCAATTTATTTTTCTTGTTAGTCCGACTCCGACTTACTAATCAATTCATTTGATGCTGAGTTTACGTGTCTACTCCTACAGTAAAACAATAACAAAGCCCTCGGCATTCATCAGTCTAAGTACGCTATCTATAGTTCTTGACTCACTTGACATCGTAACGGTCCTTGATAATTTAACTGGTCCGTTACCTGTTAGCATTGTTTATTATCATAAACAGCACATAATTATAATAATAAATAATAAAAGCCTTTTATTTCCCAAATATAAATGTTACAATTAAATTTAGAGTTTGAGTATTATTTTGAAATAAAGTTACAAAGAAAAAGAATTTAAAAACTACTAAGTATTTTCATGTGGGTTTACCATTTTTGGACGTAGGCCTCCTCCATGTCACACCATAGTTTTCTGTCGGCGGCCAGACTGGCCCAGGCTATGCCTGCCTGCTCGGTTATGTCGTCTCGCCAGCGGCGGAGCGGATGACCTTGCCCTCGCCCGCCATCTGGTGGGTACCAGTGTAAAACTCTTTTGCTCCACCGGTCGTCTTTCGTTCTCGCTGTGTGTCCGGCCCATCGCCACTTGAGGCGGCATGCCATTTCCGCTGCGTCCATTATATTTTTCTTCTTACGAATATCGGTGTTTCTTACTCTGTCTTTTATTTTTATACCGAGTAGGCTTCGTTCTATGGCTCTTTGAAATTTCTGAATTTTGTCGATAATTTCTTTGTTTATTGCCCATGTTTGGCATCCGTAAAGAAGGGTCGGTGTCACTACAGTGTCAATAGCTGTTTTTTTCAGTGTGATGTCTAGTTTGGATTTAAAAATATGTTTGTGTGACCAATATGAGTTCCAAGCTTTCTGAATTCTACGTTCCACTTCATTTACATAGCGACCACTAAATGAGATAACTTGTCCCAAGTATTTATATTCAGTCACGTATTCGATACTGGTATTTTCTACGTGTAAACTCTCCTTCTTCCTATTTGTCATGACGCATGTTTTTTCTAAGTTCATCTCCAGACCACATTCCTTACTGTAAAAATTCAACGTTTCGATCATGTACTGGAGATCTTTGTGGCTTTCAGATAGCAAAACAATATCATCAGCAAAGCGTAAATGATTCAGATACTCGCCGTAGATATAAATTCCTAATTTTGACCACTCTACTTTCCTGAAAATGTGCTCTAGAATTGAATTAAAAAGGTTTGGTGAGATGGGGTCGCCCTGCCTCACTCCTCGCTGTATTTCAAAGGTATCGCCAGTTCTGTCAAGTTTCACCAGCGCTCTGCTGCTTTGATAGATAACTTTCAGGATGTTTATGTACTTTTTGTGTATTCCCTGTTCCTTTAAGGCGACCCAGAGTGCTTGATGAGATATAGAGTCGAACGCCTTCGAGTAGTCTATAAAACATAGGTAGAGCGGTTTACGATACTCTGTATAGTTTTCAATGATTTGTCTCACTGTAAATATGTGATCCAGGGTAGAGTAGCCGCGTCTGAACCCGGCCTGCTCTTTAGGTTGTTGAAACTCTAGTTCATTCCTCACTCTCGAGAGCACTATATTTGTGAAGAGCTTATATGTGCTTTGAAGTAGACTTATTGGACGGTAATTGCTTATATTGTGAGGGTCGCCCTTTTTGTAAAGTAGGGTTATTACAGACGATTCCCATTGTTTAGGTATTCTTTCTTGTGTTAGGATCTCATTGAATAATTTAGTAAGAAAAGGAGTTAAAGGTTCGTTTATCGCTTTGATAACGTCGTTTGTTATGTTGTCTTCACCAGGGCTTTTCATTGTTTTTAATGAATTTATTGCATGGCATACTTCGCTTTTTAGTATAATCGGAATGTCTTCTTCGCTGTCATCCAGGTCTTGATTTGATTCTAGAGTATAAATTGACGACCGTTGCCTTTCACTGTATAAATTTTGGTAGAATGTTGTAGCTGCCTGTATGATAGTATGTCTGTTTGTTGCAGATTGTCCTGTTTCTTGTTTCAGTGCCGGAATCCATTGTTTCCCATTATTTATTTTTTTATTTTTTATTTTTTTATTTATTTATTGAGAAACAAACGGTCATATACAAAAATGTGTACAAAAATATGTTATTATATATACAAGACCTACAGTTTCCTTAAATTGTAACTGTGCTAAACTATATAACTACAAATACATTTTCACTACGAGTATAAGTTAAAAAAAAAACAAAACTAAAAAGATTTGAGAAGTTACACATTATGTCATAAACTTTAGTATAAATTTTAATGTAATCTAAAGGTTTAGAACAGTGGCGAATTGTATTGCTAATCAATGGAACATTTTCTTCAAAGATATTATGCTACTATTAAAAATATCAAAGTCTGTTAGTTTATCACATTCATTAAAAAGTCGGCAAGCACGTCTAATAAACATATTACGAGCATAACATGTTCTGCTAATAGGAATAGAGAACAATTCCTTTCTGCGACACTGACGTATACGGGCACGAGGGACCTTGAGATAAACCATATCAAGTAAGGAAGGGATTTCTAATTTTGAATTTAGTATTTTGTATAGTAGAACAGTATCTGCACAATTCTTTATAAATTATTCTTTTATATCCTCTTTTTACGGATCTTCTTTTGCTTAGTTCTTCTTTAAGTACATTGTATTTATACTGACATTTGTTTCTTTTTAGGTTTTTTCTGATTTTTTCGTAGAGTCGTTTAATTTCTTTCTTTTCTAGTGTAGATAGATTTGATTTTTGTTTTAGTTCTGTCCTTCTTTTAATTAAGCTTTTTACGTGGTCAGTAACGACAAGATCCAGTTTGTTTTCCTTTTGTAAGGGGGGTAATTTATTGACGCATTCTTTAATAGTGCCAACGATTGTTGTATATGCCTCTTGAATATTATTTGCGTCAGGTATTGTTTCCGATTTTTCTAAAAACATGTTCCTGAGGCTTTCCTTCTCGATTGGTTGAAATTCGGATTGTTTTCGTCTAAAGTGGGCTCTGGATTTGTTTGGTTTACTATTCAAAATCCATGTCGCTCGTAATAATCTGTGATCAGTCGGGTGAGTTGTGTTTATCACTTCTATATTTTTTATACAACAAATATCGCGTCTTCGTGTTATGAAAAAATCAATTTCGTTTTTCGTGATTCCATTAGGGGATTTCCAGGTCCACTTTGTCTTCAGGTTTTTCTTAAAGTGTGAGTTTAATATGTAGAGCTCGTTTTCCAAGCAGAAATCAATTAATAAGCTCCCTCTTTCATTTCTAGTTCCGTAGCCAAATTGTCCCATTACTAATTTTTCGTTTGATTTTTGTTGACCTATTTTTGCGTTGAAATCGCCAATTAGTATTACATGCGACAGAGTATTTTTCAGTGCTTTTCTTATGTCATTATAGAAAATTTCGATTTCTTTCTCGGGTGCCTTTTTTGTCGGTGCGTAAACCTGTATGATACTGAATGTAGAGTTTGTAAGTTTCGTGTCTAGCCTGGCAACTCTATCTGACACGGCGTTGAAACTTAGTATATTACTTTTTAGGTATTTTTTCAGCATAAATCCCACGCCGTTTCTCCCGCTTTTACTTCCCGTGTAATATAGGATGTAATTGTCGTGTTCTGTTATATTTGTTCCTTTTAATTTTATTTCTGAGAGTCCCAAAATATCCCATTTTATGTTTTGTAGAGCATTTTCCAATTCTTCTCGACGACCGATTCCTACTAACGATCTTACGTTTAGTGTTCCTATATGTGTTTGGTGTATGGAGGGTGGTGGTCTACAGCTCCCGCGGGGACCAGCCGTATTGGGAGAGGTATTGTGATTGTTTTGTTCTGATTGTTCTGATAGATTTTCGTTGATAGAGAGAGGCCTTAACACTAATTGCTATGAGTTTTGAGGTATTTGTTCTTGGTGGTCTTGATTGGTCTCCGTTTCTTGGGGTGTTATGAACTTAGGTGGCCAGTAGGAGGTAATGGTGCTGTTGGCGGTTTTATTCTTCTTGTTTGCTTTGTTAATTTTATCCTTGCCAGATGATGTATTTGGGGTCTCCGGAGAGGACGATAGGGTGCGTTTGTTGTTATTTATTTGGTTTTTTGTTTGACTAGCAGGTTTGTTATGTAAGATGACGACTCTATCATAATTCAGTACAGCGTTTTTCCCCTCGTCTCTCAGCCTTGTTACCTCTCCTGATAAGAGCTTGCGCTTTTCTTGTATTTCAGGCGAAAAATCCTCCTTGATGTAATAGTTTAAGTTAGTTAGCATTTTCTTATTTTTTTAAATTAGAATTTTTTTCCCAAGTGTGGAGTGGATAGTGTTACCACAATAGGTCTGATCTTATTTTCTTCTTTTTTTCCCCTTCTTGCTGCAGCTTCTATTTCTAGTCTTGTTAACTGTATTTTCATTGTATTTGTAAAGATATCGATCAAAATATTTTCCAGTTTTTCGTAGCTCGTTTCCGTCTCTGCGACTCCGAAAAGCAAGATATTTTTCTTCCTCATCTCTCTTTCAATATAACTGAGCCTATATCCATGTTTTTCTATTTTTTCTTCCAACCCCTTGTGTTTCTGTTCTAATTTTTCGAATTTATCGTCGATTCTTCGTAAGATTGTGTTTGTAATTCTATGTTCCATATCTTTATTATCGGATTTAAGCTGCTGCATGTCTGCCTGTATTTGTTTTAGCATTTGGCTGAGTTCCTCCATTTTAATTTTCACGCCCTCTGTCGTTATATCAATGAACCTGTTTGCGTGTTGGCCAGGTGCGGCGATAAATTGTAGATCACTAGCTTCGATCTATTGTAAACCGGTAGTCCAAGTAGTTCGAGAAGGTTGTAGTAGATGGCAGCACTAACTTATTGATATCAGCGCCCTCTATCGTTGTTGTGTGACTTCTTAATTCCCGTATGATTATGCACAATTTTTATAGGTTGTAGATATTAATTTCATTAAAATTTTATATACTGTCTCTTGTGCTGGCTTCTCACTACTACTCACTAGGCAGTTATTCTTGGCTCACTTGGTTTTAGTGTATTAATGTCATTGAAAGTCTCCAAGTAATGTTTGTTGACACTTGAAAACACTTGCACTTTTTTATTGTTTTTTCACATTTTAACTGTTTATTTTCACTGTGTTATTGTCTGTATATGTTTATTACACTTAGTTTTTTAACTCAGATATATTTTTTAATGCTATTCGCCACTTAATTATTTTAAAAATAGAATTTTATACAGAGCAGACGTTACTGCAAACTAGCGCCTACCCTCTCTGTGACGTTTATACAATAAAAGTGCAATGCGAACTACCTGCAAGTCGACATTCTGTTGTCAACTGTCATGGCGTACAGGCGGGTCGCGGAGCACACGTGACTGACCAACTGAGTTTTATTTATCACCTTGTAATACAACAGAACCTAGACGTCACAATGGCGACGAGGATAAAGAACGTAAGAAAAAACAAAAAATCGATGTAGTTGCTAAGTAACCGACAAAAAGTTATCAGTTTGAAATTATTTTTCAATAAAAGGGAGGGAGACGAATGACCCAAATAGCAAAGGTATGATGGACCCATTGTGGACTTAATTTATAGCTCTGAGCACATAAACATCTTTATAAGGTACACTTCTAGTATTTAAACTATATTTTGATCGAGAAAAGAACTATTTTTACGCTAATATTATTACTATAGGGCACATTTCAACGTCTTATTCAGTTTAAATACTATTTAATGCTTTTACCTTTCCAAAAAACGGGTCGGTGAACAGAAATTAAGCCAAATACAGTAAAATAAGTTATTATAAAATAGAAATAAAACTTTTATAGCGACTGTGTATTTAAGGAAGCGTGTAAAACTATAATTAAGTTATACGTATAATAAATAAACTGTCGCGCATATTGCTGTGTAGTGCTGAATATGTCTGTTCACCGGTAATTTACTACAGGTAACTAAGTATACCAACGTGGTGCTGTCTGCGTTAACGGTTGTTGAAACAATATCTGGGTGCGCTGTAGTTTATTATAAGGTCACAAATGTATCAAATTAACGACAAATGCTTAATAATAGTTCACATAATAGGGTTAACACTTTTAACCAGAAGTTATCTACCTAAATAAATAATAAGTGTACGCTTTATTTAGCGTCAGACTCAATAAAAATCAACAGATCATCTGCTATACAACATGGTGCTACTTAGCTTACGTGTGCTAGTTAGATATGCATTTAAATTATTTAACCAAATCAGCATAATATTATCTGGGTCTTGTTTCTATAATGCAAAAGGAAAAATAAGTAAACAAACTGATACTGTCGGTGAAATTTGTCGTAAAGCTTAAGCTTAATACGAGTATTCTCCAAAAATGGAATACTTTTATGGTTGTAAATGTTGTTGTGTTAATATTAATAATAATAATAATTTATTTCAGAATTTAGGATATTGCACTCACCCTCCTGGGGCCCAGCCATACAAGGAAAAAGTCTGAAATTTGCTATTGAAATTTGAATCTATAGTGTAGGATTCAGGGTTGATTTTGTTTTGTTTAAAATGGAACGAAGCAAAACAGATGCAACTCTGCTTCAATTAAACATTAGGTTGTGTCGCTAAGGAGCAAAATGTCATGGTTACGGCGACGGCAAACATTGAATCCTGAACGAAGCGAGGTATTAAAATGGAATACTGAGCGTAGTGAGGGATTCAAGTGTTAACGCCCAAAGTGAAAATAATTTTGCTACCATGTGACCCATACTGCTTTTCACATCACATAATATATGTATAAGGAAATAAAAAATAAAAATAAGTTAGATTAAAGAACCTAAAGTCTTAAGAGTTTAAACCTAAAGAGTCTAAAGAGTCTAAAGAGTCTAAAGAGTCTATGGAGTCTAAAGAGTCTAAAGAGTCTAAAGAGTCTAAAGAGTCTAAAGAGTAAATAGTCTAAAGAGCCTAAAGAGACTAAATAGTCTAAATAGTCTAGTCTAAAGAGTCTAAAGAGTCTAAATAGTCTAAAGAGTCTAAAGAGTCTAAAGAGTCTAAAGAGTCTAAAGAGTCTAAAGAGTCTAAAGAGTCTAAAGAGTCTAAAGAGTCTAAAGAGTCTAAAGAGTCTAAAGAGTCTAAAGAGTCTAAAGAGTCTAAAGAGTCTAAAGAGTCTAAAGAGTCTAAAGAGTCTAAAGAGTCTAAAGAGTCTAAAGAGTCTAAAGAGTCTAAAGAGTCTAAAGAGTCTAAAGAGTCTAAAGAGTCTAAAGAGTCTAAAGAGTCTAAAGAGTCTAAAGAGTCTAAAGAGTCTAAAGAGTCTAAAGAGTCTAAAGAGTCTAAAGAGTCTAAATAGTCTAAAAAGTCTAAAGAGTCAGAGTCTCAAGAGATTAAAGAGTAAAGAGTCTAAATAGTCTAAAAAGTAAAGAGACTACAGAATCTAAGTTAGAGTCTAAAGATTGTAAGAGTTTAAATAGTCTAAAGAAGTCTAAAGGGTCTAAGAGTCTTGAGAGTCTGAAGAATCTAGAGTCGTACATGTGTGCAGTAAACAGATTTTGTTGAAAATAATTATAATAATTAAAAAAACATTTTCCGAATAAATGTGAAAAAATTCTTCCACCGAACTTAGAAAGTACCTACTACAGCTGGTAGGACCGTGGGCCTTGGGAAGGTATGGCTATGCTTAATAATTCTGCCGCGCCAGCAATGATTGCGCGGTGATCGATTACATTTGGAAACTCATGAAATGCTTATCTTGTCCTCCTTAAATAAGTTCTTTATTTAATTATTTAAACGAGTTTTCAAATGCAAGTACCGCGGTTATGGTGGTGGGGCGGGGTTGCTGATGCCGACTATGGTGTATTTAAAATAACTAACTAGACATTGACACAACCTTGCCTATAAATATGAAAACTAGAAAAGTCGAGTTTCATAGGCTGAAAAGACAATGGTATTAATGTATAGTTTATGCAAGATACGAGTTCCGTATAAATAAATACCTACAATTGGAGTGAAGACTCCGTGAGTGGAACCTAAGTCCGAATAAGGAAATACCATTGGAGTGAAAACTCCGCGAGTGCTGCATGGGATATCGGCCCATGTAGTGCAAATGATAAGTTCTTCAGAATTAAAAATAAATATAGCTCATAGAAAAATCCATAAAATTTAAATTGTTAGTAATATGTGACTATAATTAACGTTAAGGAGTGAAACTCAGGTTATTGTCACAAAGACTCGTTGAACTTTAATGTATGTCTTGGGGTCCAATCCTATGTATATGTGTCTACCTGTTCTGTTTGTTACACGTTAGGTTACTTCGATAACTCCTTAAGTACAGAAACTCGGTAGTTAGAAGGTACTTACCTAACGCACATGTTCCGTGCTTACTTACGGATAGTATTACAATGATGTCTTAATTGTCCGCTTTAGAATGTGCCTGAGTGTCGTGTGCCTGCTAACTGCGAGCACTCTTCCAAGTACGCACGTTTCAGAAGCTAGCGTAATGGACATTTTTAAAGTTGCTGTCCACAAATTATAAGAATACTTTTCGCAAAAACAGAGTTTATATGAACGATTCGTGTTTCGACTGATGCAACAAGAATGGTACTTTGGAAATTTCTAATCTAATCTATTCCTAATGATTCTAAATGTGATTTCAATGCGGAAAATTGAGCCTCCGCCGATCTAAAGGAAAATATTGAATCTAGGGGTTTCAGTTACAAGAAACAGGTGATTATGGGAACAAATTTGATAAAATGTTAGGAGGCAACTGAAAGAGTTTTTGGGCAAACATAACAAACAGGTAGACAGGATTGCGATAATGGCGCCGCCTTCCCCCTAAAAGATAAAATGTGCCGGCATGTGATAAATGTGCCTACAAAGGCCAATTCAAAATGCAAAGCTGCACTAGGACTAAATCAGTACCGATAAAAGTCGACGGGCCGACTAAATTAAAGTCCAAAAATAAATAAATTACCTAAAGCCAATCAACTAATTTTAGTGCCAAAAGAACACAATAATTTTAAAAATAAATAAATTACCTAAAACCAATCAACTAATTTTAGTGCCAAAAGAACACAATAGTAATTCTATAAATTTACAATCAGGTCAAAGGTCAATTTAAGGTAAATAAATAGACGCTGGGTCCGTCACAATGCCACACATTGTATAGGTATCTAAAGTAAATGCTGAAAAAAATACAAAGTACCAATCAGTGACGATGCGTGAAACCTTGCACTCCCACTGCGCTACTTTATATATGACTTGTTCCTAATAGTGAAAACATACACATACGAACATAGTAACCAAATCCGTAAAATGGACGGCCAAGCGATGGCGTCAATATCGGACAGTTACCCAGATAGAGATGAGTTTTAATTAAGTGTAATAAAAAGGCACGTTAGTGGGAAATTTATACTGTGTACGTATAAAAACGTAAGGACCAGACGTGATCTTGATTGCACCAAATTGCAGTTTGCCTAGTTGAGGTTGAAACTAACAAAATCAAACAAACCTTGTAAATTGAGGTTGCAGATCGAGCCTCTATATTTGCAAGAGTACATATATATTATCAAAGAGTTATTTACTTAAGTCGTTGTTTAATTATCGTACAGGTACTAAGTACCAAGTATGAACTAAAACCCAAAATGGCCTAGGGTTTTATTAAAGCAACGGTATAATAATAAAGTAAATGTTCATGGTAATGAAATTCCATTGGTTCCTTGTAAAATATACATAATTAGAGTTAAACAATATATGCCACCATCAAAATGAACATACACAGGTGCTAGTTTTGCTCTATAATATATCTGTAAGTAATTGAACCTAAGGGAAGCAAAATGTCTATAAAAAAAAAATATTAATGTGACTGTAACCATGGTCAAATTAAGGCTGTGTATATTGTAGTCAAGGGCTACTGTAGACTATAGTCAAGGCTAAAATGAACTTCCAATTGTAAGCAGGGATTAAAGTTGTTTTCATAACATAACTAATATCATTCATTGTATAAGTAACATTAAGTTGCTAGATTAACAGTAGGTCGGTATACCATACTTGAATATAATTGAGGTCAATACTGTATTCAGCAAGTATTATAATTAAAAAACGGTAATAAAATAATGTATCCAATGCAATTTATAATAATAACGGTCAAATATGTAGGTACCTACATCATTTTACCCAGTAATAGAATATATCAGTAATAGAAATCTATTTGTATAGATCATGGTTTGCGTAAATAACATACCAGTACACAAGTAAAACTAAATAGGTTGTGATATCTGGTAGGACTTTTTACCTTACTTAACATTGGACCATTTACGTATAAGTATTATAAATTGCATTATATCTATATATTATACTATATTACCTATCAAACAGCCAAGTAAAACTGAGGAAATCAGTTGTTGCCAATAAATAATGTACATGTACGAGATGTTATTGGAAAGCGACCTGTATGTTACAATTTTATTGGAAATTCACGAAATAGGTATTAATTGTGTGAAACATGTATATAGCTTGAACGCTAATGAAAATACCTAGAAAAGTGTAAGCATCCAAAGAAAATATGTATCAATTAAGGTTAAACTCGTAAGATATTTAAACCTCGAGTTATTATCATTTTGAATAAAAGAAAGCAGACTCAAAATTCAAAACTGAAAAAAGGAGAAGGAGAGAGACTGATATTGTAAAAGTAAAACTATAATTGTATTAAAACACTTTATTACGCTAAACAAGTACATAACAATAAGAGAATAGAATAAATGTGTACAAAGGCGAACTCATCCCTTTAAAGGATCTCTTCCAGCTGACCGCTAAGCAACTGAGAGAGATACTAGGAATAGTGTAAATATTCCAAGGTTATATTGTTAAATAATGTTTATTGTTGAACTGTTGAGAAATGAATATATCCACACCTGGCCGAGTTTCTTCCGCCGGTTCTTCTCGGGTCTGAGGTTAACGCTGTTTTCCGAACCGGTGGTAGTATGTCGGAATTAGAATCTAAATTAACCTAGCAGTTATAAGATAAACAGATATGAGATGACTGAACTATTGTTGCATGGCTAACGCAAAAAATAAATTAAATAAATCATTATAAAAAGGAAGAGATGTGACGTTTATACAATAAAAGTGCAATGCGAACTACCTGCAAGTCGACATTCTGTTGTCAACTGTCATGGCGTACAGGCGGGTCGCGGAGCACACGTGACTGACCAACTGAGTTTTATTTATCACCTTGTAATACAACAGAACCTAGACGTCACACTCTCTAACAGCACATACCTATGTATATATGAATACATGTTAAATCGACACCAAGTTAACATCGATTCATACCCATATCGTGCTATAAATAGCATTTCAATTGATTATAACTGGTTATTTTAACCGAACAATATTTCTTTTAGGACATAAGGTCCATAAAATGTATACAACTATACCGACTTGATATGCAGGTTTCTCTATACGTTCCCTCATGTAAAAATATCTTAGTATTTAATTACACGACTAAATAGGTCGGTATATTTTAAGTATGAACGGTAAATACACAACTCATAATAATCATGATTTCCGCGAAGGTAGTTTGATTATTTACCCTTTATATCATATGAATTCTAATATACGATTTTGAGTCAGAAAATAAACCATGTACCATCTGTATTTGTAACACGCAAACCATCAGCATATTCGTTTCTGTCATTTCATGGAAAAATTCATGGCTAATACGTCGGTGCCACATCATAGGAATAATGTAACATGAATACATTATTTTTTGTAGTGACCCCAATTATTGATCTATCTTGCATTGATTACACTTTTGGATTTACATTTGGTAACCAGGCTCACGCACAGTAGCCATTGTCAAAGAGTTAGTGTAATAAGCACGCGTATATTTCTTCCTTGCTTAGTAAACATTCCTCCCGAGCTACGTATCATCAATTATTTACTCAATAATAGTTGTAAAGTTAACCACTGTTCTTATGTAAACAGTCGACAAAATCAACTGTGCATATACATAATTGTTTTTATTAACATTGATTGTAAACAAAACTATAAAATTAGGTATAGGTACTAGATCTACGTTTTTACAGTAATATTTAAATTCTGCATTAGTTTCTTTAATACTCCTCTTACGTGAGTTTGGAATTTCATAACCTACTTACGTAAGTACCGCCTAACAAAATCGTTGCAGTTTTAATATTTTCGTATTATGTACAACCGTACGTCAATCGTTACACAGAATATCACCTCGCCCAAAATTTTGTATTACCTGAATACAATCGGCAGCTCGGGAGGAAATGGACAAATACGGTAGCTATTAGGTTAGGATTTCCATACCTTATGTGACGTCCAGGCTCCGTTGTGTACTGGGTGATCAAATGAAACAACTGTTATCACTCGTGCACTCCGCCAGCTACCCACTCGCCATGACACTTCTCCACGGAGTGAAGCTAGCGGGTAGTTGCGTCGTACTGTTTATTGTGTAATCGTCACATCTCTCCCTTTTTATAATGATTTATTTATTTTACTTTATATATTTATCATGCAACAATAGTTCAGTTTATCGTAGTATCTTATACTCGCTAGGTTAATTTATTTTTCCAATCTAGGTATACTACCACCGGTTCGGAAAGGTTAACCTCAGACCCGAGAAGAACCGGCATAAGAAACTCGGCGAGGTGTGGATGTATTCATTTTACAACAGTTAAATAATAAATATTTTCCAACACTAGCAAGCCTTTAAATCTGTAAAACTATTATTTTACTTTTACAATTTCTTCTTAGGTGTCAGTCCCTCTCCTTCTCCTATTTGCAGTTTTGAGTTTTTTTATTCAATTGCTTATAACTCAAAGATTTACTTTTCCTTTTGATGCTTACACATTTCCAGGTATTTTCATTAGCATACAATATAATATTTGCCTAATTAATACCTATTTCATGATTTAGGTACAATAACATTGTAAGCTTGCCAAGCGTCTTGGACATTAGTTACTTATTGGCAATAACTGATTGACTCTGTTTTACTAGTCTTGTATGATGTTAATATATATAATGCAATTTAAAATAGTTGAAGATAATCCAAGGTCTAATAAAGTAGGAATGTTACATTCGTTGTAGAGGTACCACGTCAAGTATGATTAGTTTTACTTATGAATAGGTTAAGCATTTTAAGCAAACAATAATCTATATAAATAGATTTATATATTATTAATTTGTTAGGTACCTACTAAGATTTACCTGCCTATTTGGCCATTATTATTATTAATTGCATTGCATACATATCTAATTATCGTTCTTTAATTATAATACTTGAATAATATAATCTTGACATCAATTAATCCAAATATTTATTTTATTAATTTTATTGCTCAAAAAGTAACACAGCAAATATAATATCGAATGTAATATTATTCTAGCAACTTACTTATGCGAAGAATCATAATTACAATTTATGTTATGAAAATAACGTAACACTTTACTAATTTAAAGCTGATTTTTCAATTGAATTGTGACCAGTAAGTATTGTATTATTATTTCCACAATAATTACTGTCAGACTGTCACATAAATATTATTATTTGTACTTGTACACTTTTTCTTCGGTTTATTTCAATTACTTGCAACATATTTTATAAACCTGAAACATAGGTATACACCTTGTATGTCTGCTTCCTATATCCTGCCATTGGTAAGTATGTCATTTAATTTCAACAAACATCTTCCAACGAACCAATGGAATTCCATTATTCTAACCATGATCCCATGAAATACTGAGTACACCAGAGTACAGTTCGAATGTTTAGGTCCTTTACCATTTTATCGTTACGTTTAACGTTTCTAAATGATAAGACCTAGGTTTTTGGTCTTTTGAGTCTTAGTGCTCAATTAGTACAATAAATGTGTACTCTTGGGTAGATCAATGAAGTGGTTCAAGCTACAACTTTGATCTACTAGTTTTACTTAATTAGTTAGCCTCAACAAATTAAACATCAGGCAAACTGTCATTGAGAGCGATCAAAATCACGGTTAATTCGAATACTTATTGTTTTTATTTTATAATGTGTAGGTACCTACACACAGTATTTAGTTATTTGTTTCTGTTTTGATTTAATGTATCGGTGCTGAGACTATGTATAATTCTAATGTATGTATTGTCTCAACCGCATACCTAAGCGTTTTGGCATCCTTAATTATTGTAAGTTTATGCATGTGACTGAAATAAGGAAATAGAACCGTTTTTCCCCCGAAGGGTAAAAAACGGATATTTAGGTTCCTGCCGAAGCTTGAACCACATTATGAGATAACACCCTTGTAACTCAGCCCTAATCAAGCGAATTCATCAACTAGTAGCGCCATCTATCGCGCTACCCAAGTACTAATGTCGACCGGTTGCCAGCGCTCGGCTGCTTTCTCTTCAGTACCACATAAGCCGGCAAGGCCCTTAGGTGTGGTTCAAGCTTCGGCAGGAACCTAAATATCCGTTTTTTACCCTTCGGGGGAAAAACGGTTCTATTTAGGTGTCCGTGCCTTCGCTTGAACCACATTATGAGACGTGTTTAAACCTCTGCCGGCGCTGGCCCGGGCGTACTGTGACTGATAATATTTAAATTTATGCAAAAATCACTTGATAAGAATATGGGCTTGAAATTTATTCCGTATTGATATACTAAAGGATTGTTTACGTCAAACCTTAAATAGATTTTCCTTATTTGTAATTACCGATAGATGAGACAATTGTTAGCACTAACTGGCAACATAAGTTATCCATTGCGACTATAAAACTACTTAACTTTTTATATAAAACAAAACTGTGTGATTATTAGTTGAAAGACTGTCCCTAAAATCATAATTAAAGACATAAGTAGGTACTTGTAGGTCGTACAAATTTAAGTGTAACCACTATCTGAAGTAGTAGCTCTGATGCGTGTAACGTGAACCTCATCGAGTGAGTTTTACATTAAACCCGTCCAAACTACCTGATTCTTTCCTTACAATAGCCCACTAGGTGATAAAAAGGTTTTGTTGTATGATGTAATGATATTACTACTACTTATCTACTGCTTAACACAAATAAAGCACTGCGGCCCATCCACTGTTTAAAATTCTTGTAACTAATTGGAAAAGCTTGGGTCCTCTCTGATTTATCGTATTTTCCAACAATTTAATGTAAATTGGTAAGTTGCATCATAGGCCAGATGTAATGTAATATGACTTTTAATGTGGACAAATAACCAAAGGTTTGTATAGGTACCCACTACAATACGATATTGACATTATTTAGATATTAATACATAGTTATTGACTAGGTATACCAGGTTTATTTGTTAATGGGCTATCATTACATAAGGACAACATATTCCGTAAATGTGTTAAAAATTATAAACATGATGTTCTTATTTGTGGAAGCAATTGAGATTTATTTCGAATCAAGTACTCCTCTGCCTGAAAGTAACGTCAGAAAGTGAAGAAGAAAATACAACACTTCATGATTTAATGTATGCGTTACTAACAAGTAACAACTCTCAACACCCTAGCAGTAGTTTCAACTGAGGCGATAATACATCCTTCCTTACTGATTAGTTTTAGGTGAGGGTTGCTTTAAAAAACAACCATATTAATAGTAAGCCATGAATAGATATTAATTCTTATATGAAATGGTAGGCTCCTACCTATTTTAAGTGTCAATTATGCTGCTAAATTTATTACTCCCCACAGATAACTGAAAACTTGCCAATTAGGCTGGTGCCAGGTCAACCAAGCTTCTATTATATGCTTGTCAGTCATGCAAGCGAATGTAACGAATGAACAGAATCACTGACACGAAGGTGACAATCGTATGGAGGCGATGATTATGAATTTAAAGTGATGCAGACAACTCCAGTTGTTGTGGATGGCATCTCACCATGATGTTGTGCGTAGACTGAAGATCCGTCTACCAAGTAGGATATTATAGAAGATTTTTTTTTTTTTTTTTTTTTTTTTTTTTAATCTTTGAATAATTCCAATGCCTTCACCCATAATTTTTAGGCTAATTATAATAAAGGCTTGTAATTGTAGGTTGTTTAATGTTCACTCTTTCTGGTGGCAAGCTGATTCCCAAACTGAAGATTTTATGGTTCGCGCGCTGGTAATGGATTGTGCTTTATTGTTAGACTTAGCACGTTGTGTGAGTTTTTAATGCTTTCGTATACATACGATCTTCTAATAAGAGTGTAAAAACCTCTTGACTGACGATGAAAGACTCTTTGAGTAAGAGTAGAGGAGGTGGACCTATCCACTTTAAATTGTAGTGCAACCTTTTCAAACCAATTGCGGAACTTTCGTAACATCCAGACAGATTAAAACATTATTATTATTTGTATATTGGTCCGAACCAGTAAGTTCTTGGCATTATACCATTGCAGTGGCACAAACCACGGGTGTCTCATGATGTCATCTAATCTCAAGTGCTGCCAGCACCGGCGCGCGCGGGCGATGCTGTGGCACAATTCCTGTCAAACCTTAACACGTGTAGACGTGTTCATTACCAAATATTAATTTGATTTCTTAATTTGTACTTTGAAGCCCCAATCCGCATTAGGCCAGCGTGGGGACTATAGCCCAAGCCCTCTCGCGAGTGAGAAGTGGCCTGTGCCCAGTAGTGGGACGTATATAGGCTGAATTATTATTATTATTAATTTGTAGGTACTTTTGATTAGAAATTTAGCAATACAAGGACGTTGTATGTTGTTTATTGGCTTTCGTGCAATCAAGTTGTGTATCATTTGATGATCTTGAGGGAACCCTAGGGTTAATTAGGCATCATGATGCCCACAAATAAACAATTATTTGATGATCTAGGCCTTTCTGCGACATATTATATTCATGTCACTACCTTGACGTAATCATAGAATAAATAATAGTATGTACTATTACGACAGATTATGACCGCAAGGTGGCGCAAGCGCGAGCAGGCGTCCGTTCCATAGCGGTGCGCGGCAACTACTAGTGCTAGACACCAAAATTGGTGTGGGCCGCATGTACTTGTAGCGACGCGACGAAATCGCGGAGTGAGCTACGCCTGACGTAACGTTGAAATATGTCTACTGACATCTCATATTTACTGTATTTAATGATATGAGCTTATTATCATGAATATATAAATATATGAATTGTAGTCGTCTTCACAACTAATGCTGTAATTCTTTTAGCAGAGCATCTGCCCTATAACCAAGACACGATGATTTTGTAGGGTACTACACCTGGAACTCTAATTGATTGCATTGACGATGACGTTTCCAATTACATGCCCTACGAGACCTGTTACAACAGTATGCTGTAAACCCTGGACTACTACCTTTCAGCTAAGCTTATTGTATTTAGATCTGGCAATGACAGCAGAACTAGTGTTGATTTTCGGAGTAAATTGCAGGCTCTATTTAACCGGCGAACATATTTGTAGTCATGACTGTCATGAGTCACTACTGGGATCATATTTCGCTTAGATCTTGCATTTTTTCCTGAACCACCGTATGTTGTTGTTCTTTTATAAAATCACGTGAGTACTTCCTTATCTGCAAAGGAAACCTCTCATCTGGAAATCGAAAGAAGGATATTTCTGATCCGTGTTCTTTCAGAATCCGGTATCTGCTATCGGTGACTGCCTGCAAATATTTTCTACATATTACGCATGTGTGTACGTTTACGTACGTTGTACGTTTGTATGTACGTTGACTTGCCCCGCAGTCCACATGGTTTCAAAGTTTCTGAAGTGACTTCATTTTAATTTGTCTATTTGGAGAAATTAAACAATCATCGTTTAGATGTAAAGCCGTGGACCGTGGCTATTGGTTCGACAGCTTAGTTCTCTTAGGCGGCTTCACCTCTAATTCAATTCGCGATTTTTCGAAACAGAATCAGTAACTCCACTCTAACTAAACTACCGAAAAATCTTTTCATAAATTCTTTATTTATGTACATAACTTGAAGGGCCGCCTCATTTTCTACATAGGCATAACATTTACCACTAAAGAAACCGATGTTTCACCTATTGAACAATCATGGGTAACTATGCGGATTGCCATACTAATTTAATATTTTACTAGTTGGTCCTTTTAGACATTCTGTGAAAGCACCTCCTACAAATACCGTCTGTTTCCGATAGTTATATTACCAGTAAGAGTTCATTTCCTTTGAAATTGAACTATGTAACATTTATGGTCAACGTTTTATGATGTATGATTGTTATACCAACGGCAGGTCGCTTGACAACCCGCTGCTTAGATAATCTTCCGAAGTGGAGCTTGTTACTTGAATTTTGAACCTAATTTCCCAAGTTTCTACCTGACTGATGTGAATAGAGCACTAATTACATTATAAATGCCTTTGTCAGTTCGGTCTATTGGACGGAATGCGATTGAAGGTACTTGCTGTTTTCTACGTGTTAGTCTTAGTTCAGTGGTCTCTGTTTCACAGCTACATAGTAGACGATTTAAAGTAAGTAAAAGATTTCTCTTTGTAACAGGCCGCAATTTTTTAGCTATTGGTCAATATTTAGAGAGTATACAGGAGATGCTTCAGTATTCCCAAAGACACTATTAACCTGACTAGTCATTCATCATTCAAAAGAGGGATTTAGTGCGATGATTTTTCACTAATATATATGAGTATCATAAACTCTATTCTTTTCAGGTTTAGAGCCGCAATAAAGAGATATCTCTTGTTAGCCTATGACAGAGCCGTAAATGAATTGGCATTATACTTGTATTGGTATTCCTATTCAGAAGAGAGAGTTTTCGTTTTCTTTCCTTCTTTAAGGCTAACGTCAATTTTCTTGCCTCCCCCTCTCTCTTTTTGGTATAGGATCTAGTTGGGCAAAGTATAACACAAGGTTTTTCACTTTGTACTTTTCCCTTTTCACAGTTTCTTAACTGCTATTTTTCATGGCCGGTTAGTCATATAGTTTAGGATCCTCAGAATGTATATTTTTGGTTTGTTTGGTATCTCACGGGAATTGTTTGTTATCGACCCAGACCAACATTTGTACACGACCAAGACGGAAACCTTCCTTTTTCCTGGCAGGTTGAGACAATTACTGTAACTGCATTTCGTTATCAATTTCGCGCCAAACCCGCTAATAGCAATTCTGCTGCTCGTCGTTCTAAAAGGTGACACACCATTTGGTCGGCTACAATGATGATAACGCCCACTAAGTCGTGCATTGGTTCATGACCATGCAGATCTTAAATGCGAGGCCGACTGTGCAGACATCGAACGATAAAGCGACCAATAAGACGTCCGCTACCGTATTAATGGTAGACCATGAGACAGCGGTTTTTTGTTTAACAAGACAACATCATTTCAATGTCATTTCAGAGGACGATGCGATATCATCTCATAGGACGACGCATTAATGACTCACGATACGACAAAATGTAGTCTTATGAAACAATGCAACGCAACGTCTATGGGACGCAATATCCTCTCACGGGACGATACCTTCTCACATGATGACGTAACTCATCGCGATGCCTGTCGTATCACAGGATGACGCCTTACTGTTTTACAGGACGACGCTTGATGTCCCACAGGACGATGTCATGTCATCTCACGGGACTACGCTATGTCGTCTCACGCAACGACACTTGTCGTCCAACGGGACGACGCTGTGTGCCATTTATACCCGTAGGTATTCTTTTTATGATGATGGCTATAAGAGCTCACTTAGTCTCATCGCTGGGCCACGGGCACTGAGCGGAATGTAACAAGGTCTTTTAACGAGACGATGCTCGTCGTCTTACAAGACGCTGCCATGTCGTCTGTCAGGACAATACCAAGTCGTGTGTCAGGACGATACCACGGGACGACGCCATGTCGTCTCACGGGACGACGCCTTGTCGTCTCACGGGACGATGTCTTGTCGTCTCACGGTACGACGCCTTGTCGTCTCACGGGACGACGCCTTGTCGTCTCACGGGACGACGCCTTGTCGTCTCACGGGTTGACGCCATGTCGTCTTACGGGACGACGCCATGTCGTCTCACGGGTCGACGCCATGTCGTCTCACGGGACGACGCCTTGTCGTCTCACGGGACGACGCCTTGTCTCACGGGACGACGCTCGTCGTCTCACGGGACGACGCCATGTCGTCTCACGAGACGACGCTTGTCGTCCCACAGGACGAAGCCATAAGGCGTAAGTACCCGTGTACTTTTTATGACGGTGCCTGTAGGAAGGTCACTGCGTCTCGTCGCTGGGCCATGGGCACCGAGCGGAATGTCACGAAGTCGGAGGTTTTCAAAATATTTTTACGATTTAAATTTCTTGATCTTTTTAAACTTGCTTTGTAAACGTGTTGCTCGGCTGAGTTACAAAAGCGTACTGAAGAGAAAGCAGCCGAGCGCTGGCAACCGGTCGACATTAGTACTTGGGTAGCGCGATAGATGGCGCTACTAGTTGATGAATTCGCTTGATTAGGGCTGAGTTACAAGGGTGTTATCTCATAATGTGGTTCAAGCGAAGGCACGGACACCTAAATATATTTTCCGGTAAAGTGCCTTTTTAATTACACTTAATTATAATTAGTCATCACATCACACACATCACTCATCTTCATCTGAGTAGGTGTACCTACTACCTAGGTAGTTAAAAAGGAACTTCGTCATCTACACTGTTAACCGACAAAAGTCGTATGTCTATTTACAAGACATTAGGTTAACTGCTGGTCACTAGAGTTTTTTCTGTTAGTACCTTAGTCATGGTTGCCTTGGGTATAGTTTCGTAGTTTAGTTAAGTAAGCAGTGCTTCCTCACCGTGTAAGGCTCCCCGCATCGCCACTTCAGTTTTTACAGCATTGACTTTAGGTACTACATGACATGATGTATTATGACAGGCCCAGTGTCTATTTACGTACCTGTTGTACTTGGGTTTGTAATTGAGCTTTACCCTGATTATTATTCTACAGAATCATGTATTCCGGCTCTAAAATAGATTGGAATTGGGATTTATTATATGAAATCTGGGTCATATACGATTTTGAATAATTGTATCTCCTCATCTATTTATAGGTTTTATTTGGGCAGTTTAGGCATGCCTCTGTGTTCCACAATTTCCACGGCTACTTACGCAGAATGCATTATTACTCTTATCCTGGTCACCTGCTTGTTTCTCTTAAACTATAATTTAACCCGTCTTCTAACTGTTCCAACAGGATTGCTACAACAATCTTTAACCGGACTACCGTCTAAGTCGTCGTATAATATATTTTTGTATATACTTTGTTCGTTTTTATTTAAGCTGATACATTAAGTTCTTACCCATACGAACATCTGCAAAATGCAGTAATTTATGATACGGGTATAGGTTAGAAGAAGGTTAAATTGTAATACTTTACAGGAAATGTTTTCCAACTGGCGTATTTTTTTTTTGTATAATTGAAATCTATCCTGAATCTACATTAGTAGATATGCCTATTCCCGAGGCCATCCATCTATACCTACGCCTTAAGTTAACTGGAACAGTAGGCAGAGGCACTAACTGCTTATTATATAATTTCGAATTCAATAAATACATTACATACTAGGAGGTCACTCTATACTAACATAATGTCAGTTTATGACTATTTTGCCTCCCTATTAAGTTTTGGTGGGCTAAATAATCCATCTAATGGTGGTATCTAGGACATTTTGGATGACCTAAAACAAGATACTATCGTTAGTACCAACCAACACTATATCGCGTCAGTTTAGTTTTAAGTACTATGTTGTACTAATTTGGACGACCTATAACAAAAGGTCCTATCGTTAGTACCAACCACCACTATCGCTTCTACTAGACTAGTTACTAGGTACATTTGACTCTTTTGGTTTGTTAGTACCAGTCCAACATTCAACTTACTAATTATTCTCTGTTTGTATCGCAGGTAAGTGTTATGATTTCGCTTATCATTTCTTTTGTTTTGCTAGTACTAGTTGAACATTCAACCCACTACTTATTTATTTTGCTAGTACCAGTTGAAAGTTCCAACCTACTAATTATTTGTTTTGCTAGTACCAGTTGAAAATTCCAACCTACTAATTATTTGTTTTGCTAGTACCAGTTGAAAGTTCCAACCTACTAATTATTTGTTTTGCTAGCAACAGTTGAACAATCAACCTACTAATTATTTGTTTTGCTAGTACCAGTTGAACATTCAACCTACTACTTATTTATTTTGCTAGTACCAGTTGAACGTTTCAACCTACTAATTATTTGTTTTGCTAGTACCGGTTGAAAGTTTCAACCTACTAACTATTTGTTTTGCTAGTACCAGTTGAAAGTGTCAACCTACTAATTATTTGTTTTGCTAGTACCAGTTGAACATTTCAACCTACTAATTATTTGTTTTGCCAGTACCGGTTGAAAGTTTCAACCTACTAATTATTTGTTTTGCTAGTACCGGTTGAAAGTTTCAACCTACTAATTATTTGTTTTGCTAGTACCAGTTGAAAGTTTCAACCTACTTATTATTTGTTTTGCTAGTACCAGTTGAACGTTTCAACCTACTAATTATTTGTTTTGCTAGTACCAGTTGAACGTTTCAACCTACTAATTATTTTTTTTTGCTAGCAACAGTTGAACAATCAACCTACTAATTATTTGTTTTGCTAGTACCAGTTGAACAATCAACCTACTAATTATTTGTTTTGCTAGTACCGGTTGAAAGTTTCAACCTACTAATTATTTGTTTTGCTAGTACCGGTTGAAAGTTTCAACCCACTAACTATTTGTTTTGCTAGTACCAGTTGAAAGTTTCAACCTACTAATTATTTGTTTTGCACACTTACATATTATATTAATTTGCGGTTTCCATTTAAGAATTTAAAAACAAATGTTAATGGGCGTAAGGTTCCTTGGATGAATGACGAGCTGTCCGAATACATTTGTAAATACAACGACTTCCTGGAAATACGCCGACAATACCCGGATACTGCATTAATCTCAGAATGTATTACACATTATGCGCAGCTCATTAAGTCTGCTACACTTCGTGCTCGGCAATCTCATTTCGAAAATAGGCTAAAAGAATGCAAAAACCCTTCTAAAGAAATTTGGAAAGTCATCAATGATGAAATAGGTACTAAAACTAATAAAACTCAAGTGTTTACCTTAAATGACCCAATTTCAAACGAAAAAATCTCGGACAGTGAGGTTCCCAATACCTTTAATTCACATTTTTTACAAATAGCGTCCAAGTCTGTGGTTCAAAGTGATGAGTCCTTATCTGCACAGTACCTACACCAACACCTTAGTGGCACAGACATACCCTCATTTCGTCTCCCTATTGTCACACCCGAACTCTTACACAAGACAATACAATCAATGTTAAAGACACGCGACACCGTAGATACATATGATATATCATTAAATATAATCATATGTATCTGGCCGGTCGTTTCTGACATCTTGGTTGTGTTGATCAACACGATGTTTCAAACTGGCGTCTACCCTGACGTGTTAAAGAGTACAAGGGTATGCCCAGTATACAAAGGGAAGGGAGAAAAAACAGACGTTAATAACTACAGGCCGATCACCATAGTACCGACCATTTCGAAAATTGTGGAGTCCATTTTGTCATCAGCACTGATGACATACCTGGAATGTAACGATCTGCTTACTCCAAACCAATACGCTTACAGACGAAACATGTCAACTACCGCTGCAGCTCACAAAATTGTCGATACAATTATAACAGGTTTAGACAAACGACACAAAATGGCCGGTATTATGTGTGACTTGTCTAAAGCATTTGACGTAATAAGTCACACAATGCTCCTGGATAAGCTGAAGTGTTATGGCGTGACGGGTGAGGCGCATCGCTTAATCGCTTCATTTTTGTCGGACCGAAGACAACAGGTTAAACTGTCCTCAAATGGCAAGCGATTCCAGTCTGACATTGGCCTTATCAAACTAGGCATTCCCCAGGGATCAGCCCTTGGAAACACCCTGTTTCTAGCCTACGTCAATGATCTCCCATCTGCCATCACCACCGGGCTGTCAGTACTATTTGCAGATGACACTACGGTCATAATCAGCGCGCAAACGTACGAGCAACTTGGTGAGAACATCAACGAGGCATGTAGACAGTTGGAGCGGTGGTTTGCTGCAAATGGGTTACTTCTTAACGTCAGCAAGTCTAACGTAATGTTATTCTCAGGACGGATGACTAACACGACCCCATGTGTAGTAGACTGCCCTATGCCAATGTGCTATGAAACTAAGTTCCTTGGCTTTATGTTGGATTCGAATCTTAACTGGAAGTGCCATGTTGACCAGCTATGCAATAGATTGAGTAGTGCGGTCTTTGCGTTACGGAAGTTGAAACCCCTTATTTCGTACGTTTCATTAAAATCGGTCTACTATGCTCACTTCCACTCACTTATGACATATGGTGTACTCATTTGGGGGAACTCTACGGATGCCAATCGAGTGTTTATTATGCAAAAACAGGCAATACGAACGCTAGCGGGTGTGAAGCGTAGACATTCATGCAGAGACCTTTTTGTAACGCATAAAATAATGACGCACTACTCATTATATTTATTCGAAATCATTATGTACGTGAGAAATAACTTATCTTTGTTTAAACGCGTTGAGGTATCTGGTATAAACATTAGAACTACAGGTCGATTACGAACAGTTCCACGTCGCATGGCGCTTGCAGCAAAAAACCCGCGTGTTATCGGTCCGACTTATTATGAGCGATTACCTGCAGAAATAAGGACGGAAACATCCGATACAACATTCAAGCGTCGATTGAGAAACTTTTTACTGGACAACCCATTATATTCAATAAGTGAATTTTTTGACATAACTGTATAATTTATATTCGCATACCTATTCTTGACATTGTCTTTGTTTATTATTGTTATTATTTGACGATCCTTTTCAGGTGAAATTTTTCATATTATGTATTATTAATGAAATTAATTTATTTGGATTATCTTGCTATTATTTAAATTTATTTCTGACGATCACAATATAGATTCTTATAAATTGACATTAATGTAATTTGTACTGTAATCATATGTTGTGAAATAAATAAATCTAATCTAATCTAATCTAATATAATACTCTAAACTTTTAAATGAAGTGGTATTCTTTTGAGTGAAATAAGTTTTGTATTATTTTATTTATTTTATATATTTTTTTTATTACATTTGCCTATTGTAGTAAGTAGGTAAGTAGGTTGTTAGATATCTTTGCGAATTCTCTTCGACATGTAAACTGGTCATTAACTCATTAATTTATTATTATATTATGGACACAATACAACGTGTATTGTATTTACATGTAAGGTATTTTTTTTTGTGATTTAATAATTTGACTTATTTTTAATTAAGTATGTTTTTTTTATTTTATTTTATTGATTTGTTTATTATTATCACTGTATTATGTATTATCATTGTAGGTATTTATTTAATGTTGGTATTACGTTTATTTTGTTTTTATTTAATTAATGTTCTTTGTTTTAATTTTATTTTATTCATAAATATATTTAGTACATAATTTATTGTATTATTTATTTATTTTCTTCTCTGTTTTGATTGATAGTTGTTTTTTTTTATTTTTATATATACTTTTTTTTTACAGGCTGTTTTTAACACATGTTTATATTAATAAACATACTATGTGTCCAAGGACCTTCATGCAAGGTAACTGACCGTATCATGATGTCTCAAGGATTCAGTGCTTGTCAAAAAAAATATGCTATTCTAATGTGTCATTATTTTCCCTGAGGTTTTCATTTATTTTTTCCTTCAGAATTCTTGCGCGTGATTTGCGGAAAATTGTTTATTATTGTAATAATTAATCGCCAATGAGCCATTTTGTAATGTCTGCATTGTGACCTAATTCTTGCTCGTGATTTGTGGAAAATTGTTTATTATTGTAATAATTAATCGCCAATGAGCCATTTTGTAATGTCTGCATTGTGGCCTAATAATGTAAGCTGACTTTGTGATACCTGTCACCTGTCTTTTAAAAAGTACACAGCGCCTTTTAATAGTTAGCGCTCTCGGTCGGCCGACCTTTTTTTACATACAACATATTTATTAAGGATACAAAAAATATATTATTTATTATAGCGCGCTAATACATATTGCGCGTTAATATGTATTGCCAAACAGTTGTTTTCACACATCGGAACAACAAAAAACCTTTCCGTGTGCCCAAGGACCGCTGCAATTGAGAGCTCGCTCGAATTGTTTAGGTTTCAAGGGTTATTGCCTGGTTGTATCCTGGTGTACCTTGCTTACATTATTTATTTCCACGAGCCACCCAGTTTTGAAAGGAAATCATCATTTTGAAAACTTAAAGCATATAAGAGTCACAATAAATTTTAGTTGATCAGGCTAATTGTTGGTTGCAACACTTATCTGATTTAGCTCTCTCAATGTGATATTTATATTTTTCCTTTCTTTTTTATTTGTCTTTCATTATATTTAGTGTATAGCTAGTCGTATAGTACCTATATTATGCCTTGATCTTCATATTATGTGTTGTGAATAATTTTTAGTTTAAAACTCTAATAATGCGTCAAGTGTATGAACTGTTTATGGTTATTTATTTTTCTTCTTTCTATGTAGGTAGGTACTCGAAATTTGAGATGACATAGCATATGTTGCATGTTCATCCGTATTGGGTGGCGTGTAGGGCTTCCAAATACCGGACCTCTTTCAATACCGGTATTAATACCGAAACTGTCTTTATCAATACCGGGGTCCCGGGATCCCGGTATTGACTATGAATCGCTTAAAATTTTTGAGTTTTATTAAAATAAGGCTCACTATAACACCGGATATGTATGTCCTTAGCCTAGGGCTTAGGATATTAAACAATAATGTCACCCTCCAGGATGGCAATCATTTTATCCGCCTTGTTGACTTCACCAGTTACATTTTTAGTTCAACCTAATAAACCAGCCAACTATATTCAAATTTGCCACCAAAAATTCGTTTGCCATACTACAATTCAATTACACAAACGGGTCTACCGCGATATAATTTCATTGTTTTTACCTTTAATTAAATATGTGTACAAAACGCGAGAGTTTAAAGTGTCATACTACAATTCCTTGCTTATTTCTTTCTAAAGACCGTATCGTTAATTATAGGGACAGATAAAACCTGGTGTAACTGTTGGCATGTGTATTATTTTGTATTACTAGGGTATTTTTAAGTGTGTGTGGTGTGTGTTAAGCTATATCTGATTTAAGAAGGTATGACATATTTTTTTTATTTTAGGGACTTTATGATGCTTTTAATACCGTATAGCAAATATGTATAGTCTAGACAAGCCTATCGAGCTGAATTTGAGACTATTTCACCGACTCTTTGGTACGATTTAAAGTAACAAAAGGTTAATAAGCTCCCAGAACATGTTATCTAAGTGTCCTCTTCATGATTGCTCAATTGAGCAGCTGCGGAATAAATGTGGTGAATTTTTATTTTTACATAAAACCGTTTTTTCACCCCACGTTTTGGAATCCCTTCAATTTCTGTTGCAAGCGAAATGACAGAGACAGCTACAAGAATAAGCTCAGCTAGAAGAAAGCACTAATAAAACACATGTGTAATTTTGAAATAAAATTATAATACAAAAAAACGGCTAAGTAAAGTTGTCCCCATAATTAATGATACGGTCTTTACTTATTGGTATAATTTTAAGAACTAATTATATTAATATCATATCCTGAACATCAGAATTCATCACCAAATATGTATCTAACGCATATGCACTGATCTTGTTTCAATTAAATGATCTTCTTTAATTAAATGGGCTAGTAATCTTCTTGATACAGCCGAATTTAATAATTTTAATGGGTTTTAACCGTTATAATCAGCACATTTTCCTTGTTTTTGAAAATACCGGGATCCCGGTATTGCATTAAAAAATACCGGTATTGAAAAATGCGTTAAATCAGACGGGATCCCGGTATTTCGGGATCCCGGGATCCCGGTATTGGAAGCCCTAGTGGCGTGTGACGAGTACGCGTGACGCGGCCTTCACAAGTCTGGTGCATTCCATTAATCATATGTTTAAGTTGATTTGTAGTTACTGTTGTTATGTTTGTGTTACTTTGTATGTTTTGTTGTTATTGGTAATTTGTTGGATGTAAATATTGATTTTCTAATTTAATTTTTGTATTATTTCTTATATTTGGTTATTATAAGTTTATGAGAGTGGTGACTGGCTGATGGCATTTTCTTATTTTTATGCAATAACTAATTAGTTAAGTAGTAGATTCGTGGATTGAATATTATTGATATATAAATGAAAGGTAATGTATGTTAATGTAAGAATGTTATCTATTTACTTTAGATTTAAAAACAAAATATTTACTCAGATTGACTACATGTCATAGAAATAAGTTATATCGTCAATTAATAAAAACATTGAAATCAAATTTGTAAATTGAACAGATAATAATAAAAAAATAGATTATAATTCGCATTAAAGGTATTAAAATATATGTAAGTTAAAATAATTTGACCTAAAATAGTAATAATATTCTGTGTAAGTAATGTTTTCATGTATAAAATAATAATGTGTTTAGTAATTGTAATATAGTGTTGTTATGTAAAATACTTCTAATTCACCAATAAAAGTTTGATTGATTGATTGTAATAGTGAAATGATTTGATTGGGGTTTTTTTTTTTCTTTTCTTTTGGAAAACACGAAATTAATTTGTAACTGGTTAAGAGGGCCTTTGCAAAAATATATTAAATATGTTACCTATTGAAAACCAAATGGTGTGAAAGCTAAATTTTTGAACGTTAAATTGGATAATAATTTGAAAAGATCATAAGTTCATAGATATCATAAGTAAATGTCGAGATCCAAGATCATAAGTAAATGTTGTTTTATGTGTGGAATAGTAGATTCTAGTGTTTGTCAGTTAGTTCAAGTTAATGATAGGTTAGTGTGTTAGTGGTTTTGTCTTTAGGTTGGGAAATGGGTTTTGTTTTGAAATGTTAGGTTAGTTTGTTAGTGTTAGTGGTGGGTGGTGGATGGTGGGTTAGTGGTTTGTTTTGTTTTAAACGAAGCTAAATAATGTTATTGTTGGGGTAGTATTTTTTTTTTATTGTGGTCTTTAAGATACCTATATGAAGATATATATGTTAAATTAATAGCAAATATGCAACTAATGGAATTCACCCCCGTCTTAGTTATTTAATGTTGCTGATTGTATAAAGTTGTTTTAGTTAACCATGTGACGCGTTATATGTACTTTGCTTGTTTAAATTTTGTTTATTTGTTTTAATTAACGAATGCACTGGTTGAAATTATTGATGGATATTAGATTTTTTTTGTGTTATTACTTGTTTTATTTTAATAAGTTGTTTGATATTTAATTATATCTATATGTATGTTTTATTACTTGTTTTATTTTAATAAGTTTTTGATATTTAATTTTATCTATACTTATGTATGTTTTATTACTTGTTTTATTTTAATAATTATTACTTATGGTTAGTGTCCGACCGAAGGTTCGGTTTCGGTTTCGGTTTCGGCCAGTTTCGGCCAAAAAATCATGTTTCGGCTGTAGTTTCGGTTTCGGCCAAAAAACGGCCGAACCTTTCGGCCGGGCCGAAACTAACGAAATGGTTCTTCGTACTATGAAACTAAACTATGTGACAAAGACCAAAAGTTGGGGAAAAAGTAGGACAATATTTTTTAATATGTACCTACATATACTGATTCATGTATAGGTACAGAAATTAATAGGTTTATTATAAAACACAATTCCACTAATGAGGGCGCCACTAGACGGTTGACGCAGTCTTAAGAGGCTGTAACGCGCACACTATCTAATTGTAACTATCGGAGTAAATGAGATTAGGACTGTCGCATGTTACTGGGCCTGGGCAAAGGAATAATAAGAAAACTCATCATCTTCCTCGCGTAATCCCGGAATCCACGACTCATGGGAGCCTGGGGTCCAATTGACAACTAATCCCAAGAATTGTCGTAGGCACTAGTTTTTACGAAAGCGACCGCCATCAGACTGATCTTCGAACCCAGAGAATAAACTAGGCCTTATCGGAACTAGTCCGGCTTCCTCACGATGTTTTTCCTTCACCGAAATGCAAATAGTAGGTAAATATCAAAAATATATTTAGTATAAAAGTTCCGAAAAATTCATTGGTACGAGTACGTCAAGAGTACGTGGCCGGGGTTTGTACCTTGCGACCTTCGGATTGAAAGTCGCACCAGCGCTCAAGGAAATATCTCGCTTTTTAATACAATGTACATTGCATGGAGTCTGTGCTCAACTACTTATCCTGAAGCCTGAAGCACGGCTTTGACTTCGCATGAAAGTTCGCCTCACTGGGGCACTTCGGACGTTTAGGCCCAGGTGAAGATCGGTACCCGGCCTTGCGATATTGTCAACGAAAAATTCGCGCTCGCTGCGCTCGCGTTTTTGTTTCACCCTGTATCTACAATCATGTTGGCTTGACTGGTGAACGAATAGAGTTAAACCAAGAAATTCTGCAATTATTTTGATAGCATACGCAGTGCAACTAGTGCAAATGTTATTTATACGTCATAATTTCATAGAAGTTTTGACGTTTAAAATAACACTTGCACTGCGTCTGTTATCAAAATCGTTGCAGAATTATCTTGGTCTAACTCTAGTAATTTTCTTAAAAAACTGAAGTAACATGAATTTCAAGAGCATTGGGTATTGACAGCCCCATAATATGTGTGTAAAAGCGGTTTTATGGTATTTTTTCAACGATTTTAACAAGTCTACAAAAGGTTCGGTTTCGGTTTCGGTTTCGGCCGAAACTAGAGCCAAAGCCGAACATTCGGTTTCGGTTTCGGTTTCGGCAAAAAAACATGTTTCGGTCGGACACTACTTATGGTCAACTGGTGAATATATAATTTTTTAACATATATTCATGTTTTGTTTGTCGTCATCAAGTAGTAATCGTAAACTAATTATATTTGTTTTAATAGATAAATAGATAGTAGAATTTGGAATATCGCTCGCAGACGGATCTGCATGTTTAAAGAATAGATTATACATTATTAAGATTATAGATCTATCTTCCCATAGATAGATAGATTATGGATTTGATTAATATTATACTTAATGATAATTTTTACTGCTAACTTTAATAAGGCGAGAAAAAAAAAATCTTAAGTAGTTGGTGTGCTTGCTTACTTGTTAGTTTTCACAATCAGGTACCGTTTTGGGGATGACGCACGCCTTCGATATGACCTTCTGGACGTAATCTTCTCCCTTGACGAGCTGAACGTACACGCACCGGTCGAACCAACGCGCGTGCTGCTCCCACGGGACGTCGTCCTCCTCCCAGTCCTTGAGTCCTCCGTCGCAGTAGAAGCACTTGGTCTTGTCGCTCTGGCCGGTGTAGTAGAAGCCGGCCTCGGCGAGCTCCTCGGGCTTCTGCTTCATGCTCTTGGGCCAGTCTTTGAAGGTGCGGAGCCGGGCGGCCTTGGTGTTGTAGCGCGGGTGCGGGAGCACACTGGCTCCGGCGGCGGGCGGCGCGCACATGCCGCACTCGTCCTGGCATAGTCATCTGGTGTTTGCTGTTGGGACCAGGCGGTGTTGGTAGTGGCGGCGGGGCTGGTTGGCTGGCTGGGCTACTGGGCGGCGTCTAAACTGGGGCTGCCTCGAGCAGCCCGACTGGCAGGGTCGCCATGAAGTGTAAGCCTTCGGCTGGGAGAAGGTGGTTTATGAGTGATACACGCAACGGTTGGATATCAATTGTCTTTTATAATAAAATGTGCGGTTTATATAGGAAAGCATTTCCTTTGTTCTTTACATTAGGTCTAAAGTACAAGGTTGAAGAAAATGTAGCATTATTTTTATGTTTGCAATATCGGATTACATGGTATCATATTACATTCGGAAATGAACAATTTAAATAAATAAATAAATAAATATAAATAAATATTATTATAGGACATTTTTACGCAAATTGACTAAGCCCCACGGTAAGCTCAAGAAAGCTTACAATTAATTTATTAAATCGATTGGCGGTGGGTGGCATCAGCTGTCTGAGTTACTCCATGCTACAAATCTAAACATAACATATTTATAGGCTATTATTGCTTACATGCTATTTATACAATTACGTGCGGCGCATATTTATGTTGCAGACAGTAACGTATATTTACTGTTAATATGTTAACTTAGGCATATAGTACAGTTCGACAAGGTCCCTTATGGTTAATTCTTACAAAGCTTTATCTTTGATTTTGAGACTGAAAATACTATTTTATTTTAAATTTAAGTGACTCAATTTGATCTCTTATGACTGTGTTAAACATAATTAATATATGTATGTTGATTCTGATTACTTATTAAGCTTTGCATACTACAAAGTTATTTTTGTTAGTTATTTTTATCTAATAAAACACGTTAATTAAAATCAGAGACTCACTTATTTTGTGTAAAAATACGTATTAAACTTATTACGTATACGTATTAAACGTATTATTCTTGTGGTAAAATTTAGTGTAGTAATAACTTAAAATATTATATTTAAATTTAATTGACTCAATTTGATCTCTTATGACTATGTTTAAGCATAATTAATATATGTATGTTGATTCTGATTACTTATTAAGCGTTGCGTACCTACTATAAAGTTATTTTTGTTAAAGTTATTTTTTTCTAATAAAACATGTTGATGAAAATCAGAGTCTCACTTATTTTGTGTGAAAATACGTATTCAACTTATTCCCTTGGTAAAATTTTGTGTAGTAATAACTTAAATAGCTAATTAATTAAAAAACTATAGCATTCCATTTGTATGGGAACTACTACCGCCGTGCGAACGTATGAACGCCTAGTTAATAAAGTGACACTTTTCAGAATGTATTTGAAATGGGCTAAATTGTTAAATTTTTTATACAGTGCAAATCGTCACATAAATACTCACAAAAATGGCATCTGTATTTTTGTGCAACAATCCATTTTTTGTACGAAAAGGTAAAACGATTATTTCAAAAATGAATTCCTTGTCCTTGATTTATACGAAAATGATACCAAACTTGACGTGACAGCTACAGGTAGGTAGAAACAGACCGCAGTGTACCGCCGGAAACGGATTTCTCCTCTCCCTTTTTGGGTGGAAGCAAAGAGTTAATATCCAGGTTAAGACATTAGATTAATTAAGTATGATCCAAGGAACAATCGTGCCCAGCGGCATCGCCTGGGACTAGGGGTCACAAAACCGTGCGTATTTTAGAAAACCGGTTTTTCGGTTTTTGTGAGACTGCAAGACCGGATTTCCGGTTTTTTCGGTGATTTCGATTTTACGTATAATTTGTAAAGTAAGCAAGTATTTTTAGGATCAATGCTTTGATATTACGTCTTCCACGACATTTCTATTTACTTTATCTTTACCAAGACCATATCAATAAATAAATCCAAACCCATCAATAAAGTTTTTAACTAAGCAGCAATTCTAAAACGGAATGCCTAAGCAACCTATTATATGACAACGGTATTGACATAGTCCTCCTTCTGGAAGTACACCGCTGATGATGCCCAACTCGCAAAACGAGGTAAAATACCGGGATATGATTTGG